>NC_090881.1:34938420-34940920 GCF_036669935.1 Montipora foliosa
ATTTTAGGTTAATTCACCCCAGAGAATGCGACTTACTAACAACAAGATCGCTTTAGGCTACATGCACTTGAAAAATGACTTCACGCTCATAAGAACAAGTTGAAAAAAGTCAATAACAGTTGCCAAAATGAAATATGATTCAGACGCGTGGCGTCCCACACGCATATACGCACGTGCGTATTTAGCATGCGCTTTTTAGCAGCGTCTTTCGTCGAAAAACGCTGCTGAGCGCATGCTCGAGGATCCAGAACCAAAACAACGTGTTTGCGGCTGGTTTAGTCAAAATAAGGGCAAGACGCTTTGTTCTTTGTTTGTATTCACACAACTTTTTCAAAAAAAGAAATAATGAACGCAGCATTTTTCGCTCAGTTTACTTGTTTCTAGATCTTATGTACTTGTGCGTATTCGAAAAATATGACCACGCTACGCGCCTGTAATTTACCCCCGAGGATGCGACTTACTAACAACAAGATCGCTTTAGGCTACATGCACCTGAAAAATAACTTAACGCTTGTAAGGACAAGTCGGAAAAGTCAATAACAGTTGCCAAAATGAAATGATGTGATAACTCACTTTTCACTATCTTCCGCCATTTAAAACGTTACCCACAATGTAGGTTAAAATTTTCCTGCGCATGCGTCGTTCATATTTAATGCGATTGACCAACAACGATAATAACAGCAAAGTTAGATAACTAGTAAGAGTTGCCCGCAAAATGAAGTAATATGACAGCTCACTTTACACTATCTTCCATTTAAATTGTTACCGAGGTTACATTATCCCTGTGCGTGCGTCGTTCATATTTAATTCGAGTGACCAACAACGATAAGTGAAAGCAACTTATATCACTAATAAGAGTTGCCCGCTCACAGCTCACTATATACTATCTTCCATATGAATTGTTACCGAGGTTACATTATCTTGTGCATGTGTCGTTCATATTAAATCCGATTGACCAACAACAGTAATAACAGCAAGTTAGATAACTAATAAGAGTTGCCAAAATAAAATGATATGAAAGCTCACTTTACACTATCTTCCATTTCACTGAATTGTTACCGAGATTACATTATCCCTGTTTATACGTAATTCGATTGACCAACAACGATAGTGAAAGCAACTTAGATAACTAATAAGAGTTGCCAAAATAAAATTATGACAGCTCACTTTATACTCCCTTAAGATGTAGGTTACATTACCCTCTGCATGCGTCGTTCACTTTAAACTACCTTCCATTTAAGATGTTACTTAGGTTGCATCATCCCTGTGTATGCGTCGTTTACTTTAAACTACCTTCCATTTAAGATGTTACTAATAGGTTACATTATCCCTGTGTATGCGTCGTTCATATTCAATTCGATTAACCAACAACGTTTATAACAGCAAGTTAGATAACTAATACGAGTTACCATAATGAAATGACATGACAGCTCACTTTACACTATCTTCCATTTCAGATGTTACCTAGGTTACTTTATCCCTGTGCATGCGTCGTTCAAATTTAATTCGATTGACCAAAAACGACAGTGAAACTAAGTTAAATAACTAATAAGAGTTGCCAAACTGAGATGATACGACAGCTCTCTTTAAAATATCTTCTATTTGAGATGTTACTTTGGTTATACTTAGGTTACATTATCCCTGTGCATGCGTCGTTCATATTTAATTCGACTGAGCAACAACGATAGTGAAAGCGGCAACTTAGATAACTAACAAGAGTTGCCAAAATGAAATGATGGCAGCTCACTTTATACTATCATCCGTTTCAAATGTTACCTTGCCTGTTAGTTTCCCTCTGTGCATGCGTCGTTCATACTTGATGCGATTGACCACTGTGTCTACTGTCAAGTTGTTTTCAGGATCTTTTTGCTTCTGCTTTTTCGGCGTTTCCTTTGGAACTTGATTCTTTGAGCTTGAACTCTTGTCATCTTCATTGGGACGCATGACCTGGCGCAGCTGTTTACAGGCGAGAACGGAAGACTTTGACTTCTCTTGTAGTCGATAGTACTTTTTTGCTGTTGAAAGATTGTGCGCCATCAGTTTCCGTGTGCTTCGTTACTGTCGCAGGAGCTGTGCGTGGTGGAGACGGCTGATTTCCTGAACAGGGTAGAACTTGGCGCTCTCTCCAGGTCCGCTTTTTTCCAGATGGACTTTATCGCCTTATTGATCTGACTTGAGGCCATTGGTTCGCCGTTGAAGGACAAAAATAAGCAACTGTCTGGACTATTACTTGATCCAGTCACTTGTGAACGTACTTCCCGGACGAAAATGTCTAACCAGCTTTTAAGCTTTAAGCTCAAAACGATCTTTGCGGGGCCATGGGTAGACAAAGTTTTGCTCCTCATTACAAGAACGACATAATCGTCATTCTGTTTTGACATACTGGTAAATTCTCCTAGCGTGATATTTGCCAGAGGACCAGCTCTATTGGCGTTGTCAATCGAGATTTCAACTAGCAAAAAGTCACGAATCAGGGTGTACTGCGTCTGCGTCAAGATTA
>NC_090881.1:34948420-34955920 GCF_036669935.1 Montipora foliosa
ACTGCGTGATCCTTTGTTTGAATAGGTTTCCACCACGTGACATCGTTGGAATGTAAACGGGTTTCCGGTTCCGCTAATTTTGACAAACCAGCTAAAAATGGATTTAACTAATAATGGTAATTGACTAAGTTGAGTCCAATTTGGCCTGAAATCATCCGTGTGAATTCAAAATCGAACAAGCACACAGCTGCGAGAGCTCGATTTAAAATCATAAGTAAGCTTATTAGAGACCAAACTTAGCACGATACGAAGTTCAATTACTATTAGTGAATATTTTGCCCATCAACTATGTAAAAGTACTTATAGAAAAAAATTTTAGATTAAGTTACAATTAACCATTGCTACGAACAGTTGAAAACAGTTGAAAGTACGCAATTTTCCCAGGATTCTCGTCGCACCTCGTCTTTTTTGATGTCAAGACCGGTTTTAATTAATTAATTAATTTTTATTTATTTATTTATTTATTAGTAGTATTGCCTTATCATTTGGGAGTACAAAATTAGAGGCCCTGTAGATAAGTGATGTGAGCTGAGGCAATCTCGAATAGGTAACCAACTATTCTTAATTAAAGAACTATCATCTATCAAAATGCTGCCAAACACCTGGGGGAGGGTCCAACAAACGCACTGCCATGTACCGGGTCAGAACATTTGTTCATGCTTCCAAGGGTTTAAAGGCAGTATACTTTTAAGGGTCCGTATTTACAATTATATAAACCACAAAAAGATACGCTTTGATTCCATAAATTTTATACTTGTTTATTAATGACTACCAGTAATTAGACCTCACTTACAATTAAGCCACGCCCTCAAAAAATTAGGATCTAGATTGGGTGATTATCAGAGCTAAAGTCTTTTCTAAACAAGTGGATAAGTTAAAACGATATTACGAGTACGTCATCATCCTATCTTGCAAAACTATCTACAGCTGTTCAAGATAAACTGAGGTGTAAGCATCGGCGCGTGGTAACGCTAAAGAACACTATTGGAGCATCTAACAATCTTACCAAGATTTATCATTGTATCGTTTAAAAATAGTTTGCTCCTTAAAGATCTTTATTTCCAGATGCCTGCTAAAAACAAAAACGGCTTGATTTCATAAATTTTACATTGTTTAATTATGAGTATCAAAATACCTTAGCCACGCCTATAAAGTTTAGGGGGGGGGGGGGGGGTTTACACGCTAACACGCGGCTAACACAGAGATAACACACTCTTCAAATCAGTATGTAAAATTACAAACATTTGCTGTGCTTAACTTGAAGTGTTGTGTCATTAATACAGATGGGTAAAATACGTATGGCACAGAATAGTTTAATGGACAAACTGATGCTTTTTGTGGTAGCTAATAATTTTAGAGATGTTGTCAGTGGACACAGTAGTCAATGGGACCGACGCACCGTTGAAATTGACGCAAGTAACATTTCAAGAGGAAGATAGTGAAACGGTAAGCTGTCATATCATTTCATTTTGGCAATTTTGGCAATATAGTGAAACGGTAAGCTGTCATATCATTTCATTTTGGCAATTCTTATTAGTTATCTAACTTGCTTTCACTATCGTTATTGGTCAATTGTATTAAATATGAACAAAGCTTGCACAAGAATAAGTTAATCTAGGCAACATTTTAAATGGCAGATTCTGTAAAGTGAACTATCATATCTTTCCATTTTGGCAACGCTTATTAGTTATCTAAGTTGCTGTTGCTATCGTTTTGGTCATGAATTAAGTTCATGCATTCTATTAAGCTCTCTTTTATATCACATCCACTAGTGGTTCATTCGTATTCCGCTCAACTGAAGACGGATGTTGCTTATCCGAAACGTGTATTACAAACTTAAAACTGTGTGTTTCTACCTCAAAGTCATTAAATATGAACGACGTATGCGTAGGGAAAATTTAATCTAACATGTTGTTGTTATTAGCGTTAACTTGTTGTTTATTTGCATTTAGCCTAGGGTGATCATGTTGTCTGTCAGTCGCATTAAATATAAACAAAGCATTTTCAATGGTAAATTAACCTGAGTAACATTTCGAATGGAAGGAAAGTAAGCTGTCATATCATTTTATTTTCACAACTTTTATTGAGTTCTCTAACTCGTTGTCACTATTAGCTCTAAGTTGTTGATCAGGCGCATGCAACAATCAGTGACCATATTAAAAGTTGCACTTAAATGAAGAGATCCTTTTTCTGTTATGTTAAATGAGTGAAGGTAAATTGCGTCTTTTTCTTGAAAGGAATGGTTATTTAGTCGCCATAGGCCACTTTCTATTAAGTCTCGTGCTTGAAAAAGTTACAAGGACTCCTGGTAGTTAACTTGTGGTAGTTGTCCACCAATCACAAATCAACTGAAGAAATTCGAAAATTGAAACTAGATTTATCGCAAATATTTGCCCAATAAACAGCATCACATAATAACCTGGGTAGAAAAAGAGAAGAGCTGAGAACCCTTTACAAAACAAAAGCATTAAGACGAAAGCAGGAAAATTCTGCAGGAAGTCTGGAACTAAGACTTAAGCTCTAAATGGAACACATTGTGGATACTAATACTACCGATGCCACGATACGCTGGCATCTGAAAAAAGAAGAAGAAAAAGAGAGAGGTTGAGCAAGAATTTAAAGAGAAAAAAAACAGTGAGCTAAAGCGCGACAACAGTGCAGCAACAGCCCAACAAGAGCGTGACAAAAGCACGAAGATAACGGGACAGCAGCAAGACAACAGTGCAATTACAGCGCGACAACAGGCCGACAACTGGGCAGCAACAGCGCAACAACAATGCAAGAACAATGCAACGTACAACAGCGCAATAATAGAGCGACAACAGCGTAACAACAGCGCGATAACAGTGCCACAAAAGTATGATAACAAAGCGATAACAGAAAGACAACAGTGCCAAAAGATGTGACAATAGCGCGACAGCAGCGCCAAAACAGCGCAAAAACAGCCCGAGAACAACGCAACAAAAGCAGGACAAAAGCGTGACAACAGAGCATCAATAGCGCTACAAAAACATGACATAAACAGTTCAACCTACAAATTATTTACTAATCTTCTAGCCAATTAGTGAATAATATAAAAGTTACACTGTTTCCCATGCATAATTTAATTGCATAAGCTTTTAGCCAATGAGGAAGCAGATGAGGAATACAATGTATAATGTTCTGTAGTTCTTTTGCCGAACACAAACATCCCTGAGGTAATCGCCGGGCGGTTGGTTTGTTGGTGGTCTTATATTCCACAGGTTGTTATACACATAACCTTTTTGCGTGCAACTGTTAAGCGCAAAAAAAGTGATGTGTAAGGAGCGACTAACTTGTGTCGTCAAGGGTGTTTATTATACATTGTAGTCATTATCTGTCTTCTCATTGGCTAAAAGCCTACAGTTAATCCTAGGAAACAGTGCAACCTACAAATTACTCTCTAATCTGCTAGCAGATAAGTGATTAATCTAGAGGTTGCGCGTGCAATGCATGATTTCCAAGAGCAATGTCAAGTTCTTGGACAGTGAAGTAAGAGGATCGCTTTTCGAAAATAAACTGTGTTTGGTGCGATAATGCGTTTTTCGTTATTTTCTTGAAAATAATGTGTAGTAAAACAAGTATTAGATTCAGTTTTTATGATATCCAAAATAATCAAGGTCTCGGTTAGAGTTATCAGCCTCAGCCTTCGGCTTCGGCTGATAACACTTACCTCGATCAATCAACCTTGATTATTCCAGATATCACAAAAACCTCATCCAATAATTGTTAATGTTTATATTTACTCATTTGTATCATGTTTACATGCCGTAAATCAACATGTCACCAACTTTCGCGTCTGTAAAGATTTACCGCTCATACACGCCCTATTACGCGCGAGTTCAAAAGAACTTTTCGTAGTCATAACTTCCCTTCCTTTATAAGAAAAACGATAAAAATTGGGCCACTTGCCGATGGCATGAAGACATTTAATTTTATTACAATATTGTTTCCTATCTCTTGAAAACTTTCCCTGAAAATGGCATTCGGAACTTCTAGCAAATAGGGAACTTTTGTAACGTTGCTGTTTTTATTACCGAGGTGACTTTGAATCTATTTTTAAAAAGGAAAGATTGCTTCGATTCCTTAGATTTTTCACTGGTAGATTACCAGATAACTGCATGATCTTAGTTATGTGTGATTTTCAGCGAATTTGGCTTAATAACATTGATGGAGTAATGTTTTCAAAATAAGGAAACCAAAAATGGGGTTTTTCCGATTTGTGATTCTATTCATTGGCATGAAGAGTCAAACACTTACACGGCAGATTTTTTCTGGCCGTCATAACTCAAATTTGATTTAATGTGGTAAGCGAGAGAATGGTGTGGCATATAAATGGTAAGGTAATAGCTACATTTCGGCAAAGAAACCGGGATTAAAGCTCTTAACAAAGTGCTTACCACGAAATCGGGCACTTTTGTAACCTCCCAGCTGTAGATTTGCATGCCCCTCAGTCATTTCTACGTGGTATTAGCTGACTACTTGTTTGCATTGGAATGGCATGTTGAAGTGTATTTCAATGTTTGAATCGTTTTGCTGCAGGCATAATTGGGGTAGCTATTGCAAAAAAAGAGTAGCGTTGCAAAAGTGCCCTATTTTTCTTCTAGAGAGAGAGAGAGAGAGAGAGAGAGAGAGAGCCAACGGAACACAACTTTAGGGATGTCACTTCCTTAACATAACGCAAAATCCTCTTTCAAGATTGACGATAAAATAATCTTAAGTACACAGTCGAAATACCATAACTGGATAGGGAAAACAACTCCTTTATGCCAATTACATTTCCAGTATAATTAGAAGTTACTCTAAGTAGTTAGTAACATGCTTTTCCTTAATAATTTTTCTACATGTATTTAGTTTAGGGTTGGAAGAGACAGGGGCAACATAAAAATCCCAATAACAAGGTTAAGTTAACCTTGAGGTTTTCAAAAAGCAGACTCCAAAATTAAACATGGTCAGCTCCAAACGAAAAAGAGTGAATTCTTCTGAAGTTTAAACTTTTCTCCTTTAATTAACAGAACAATAGTAAGTTAAAAGCTAAACTTGACGTATAACCCATTTGAAAATTCTTACCGTTGAGTCAATGATCCTGCCATGAACATGTTGACAGCAAAAGAGATGAACCAAGTAATTCACTTCTGCTTGTCCGCACAAGTTAAAAAGCTGACAAAGAGTTGCTCATATTAACTGTGAGTTCCCATGATGTAGCTTCACTGGTTTAGCAGGGTTCAGCAGCACTTCCTCCAACCACAGTCAACTCGTCCCTGCAGTCACTGTGCGCACATCGGAACACCTGATACTGTTTCTAATAAAAATAATTGATATAATAATAATTAAAATAAGTATAATATTTATGCTAATTAATGCACTTGTTTGTTTGTCACGCCGTTTGCGTCTTAATTTGGATGCATAGTTCTGGTTTCGATAAAGACAGCAATCAATAAGCCTGCGAGCAGGCTCTCCGAGGGACTGGGGCTGGGGTTGAATGATCATTCAATCTCCCACGCAGCCCCAGTCCCTCGGAGAGCCGTGCAAGCATTGTCACGCCTCCCCTCCCCCTCTATCTGCAACCTCGTTCCCAGGGCTTCTCCCTCATGTGGGGGCGGGGCAATAAAAAAACGCCCCTCCCCCACATGAGGGAGAAGCCCTGGGAACGAGGTTGCAGATAGAGGGAGAGGGGAATCGTGACTTAATGCTTGCACGGCATTATTGATTGCCGTCTTTATCGAAACCAGAACTATGCATCCAAATTAAGACTCAAACAGCGTGACAAACAAACAAGCGCATTGTTTGAAATTTATACTTACTTGCCATTTGTATGCTTCGACACACATCCTCAGAAGTGACTCATGTTAACTAATTGTTGCTAAATTCTCTCTCCGACAGCACTTCCTCCAACCACAGTCCCTGCACTGTACACACAATCGATATCAGAACGCCTTTTAACTGCAATAAATGATATTTCATGTTTAAGTTTTTATTTTAATTATTTAAGTACATTTTGTATTTTTACTGGGTTGCCGTAGGGCAATCCCAGTCGCAAAGTGGGTGGCATTTGTTCGCTATTCTTTTTTTTTCCGTGTCGGTAAAAGTCTTGCCTGTCACTCCCCTGCTAAGTGGTATCTTTGTGCATAGAGCCTTCTGCTCGTATTTTCTTAGGATCGAGAGGATAGTTAAAATGCGTAGATTTCTCTGGTGGACACAGTAGAATGATAAACTTAACCGGCAATGGCGTCGAAAGTCATGTAACACGAATGGCGTTTTGGTGGATCTTTGAACAAAATATACCCTTATGAAGTTCAGTAATGGCAAGTCAATTGGATACTGAACAAGACAGGCAGTGGAATCTTACAAGTGACGAGTAATGGACTTCGACAACAATCTGTCGCCTGTCGAGCCGAAATCAAAGTGAGCTGCATTTCTAATTTTACCAAGTGTGCTGTTACGTAGAACACTGAAACCAAATGGAAAATTCTCTGGTAACTTATGGGTTCAACAAAGACAGAACAAATCGAACACCTTAAGTGGATATGTGATCAACTCTGCACAGTCTTCCGTAAAAACATAATTGGAAATGCGACAGTCAAGAATTATTTGAAAGAAAGCTTGTCGTCTATTTTGTGCTTCATTTTTCAAGGAAAAGGTTCTTCATGGAAACGGTTTGATCCTGAAATTTTAATTTGGTGTAATATTGTACATATTTGATACAACTGAGTTTTTTCCCTTCACGCACGCAATGAAATTGGAAGGGGTTTTTGCCTCTAATAGCAAATATGTTGTTTGTTTCAAAAAATTGTTCGCTGGAAAAGGTGGCTTTTATGAATTAATCATGTTTTATAATATGCAAGCTTAACTGGATAGTTTTTATGGCAATAGTAAAGCATTTTCGTGTCAAAATGAGGTTAGTGTCTTTCTGTTGTCTAACTTAATTAAATATAAATATACATTCTGCCTCGTGAGTTTGTTATTCTCGTTAACCAGCAGTGGCCTCGAAAGTCATTGCAACGCGAATGGCGTTTTAGTGCATCTTTTATGTTGCTTGTTTCAATAAAATGTTTTGCTGGAAAAGGATTCTGTGATATTTTCTGCCTTTGTGAATTATAATATCATAATGTGTATTGAATTTTCGAGCTTAAGGTTGAAATGTGATACGGGAGGACATTTTTAGTATTGCTCTGTCAGCAGGAAAGGTTCATGAAAATAAGCAGGTCTGTTGGAAGCGTGCTTGAGTTTCAACAAAATGAGCCCCAAAATCAGCAAAAAATTGTGACGCCGCTGAATAATAAGAGTAGCTGCTATTTCCAAAATGACGGAATTACCTGACGATAAATAACCTCGTCTTGGAGAGTAAATTTTTGACTTAGCAGAAACAATGGTCAACCTAAAGGGTTTGGGCGATTGTGATCTTTGTTTTGACTTCGCTCATTTATTGTCAAACTTTATAACACTTGACAGAAAAAGAAACTTACGAAAACCCGGTATCTT
>NC_090881.1:34960920-34973420 GCF_036669935.1 Montipora foliosa
TTTTTCACTTTGTTTATTCTCCGAAATCGTCCCAAATACATCGTGTTGTTTTTAGAACCTTTTGATAGAAATTTCACCTTTTTATTGACTTTCAAAGACAGGAAAAGTGATCATACTCTGATCCATAACCGAGCAATGAAGGAGAATGGGTTCGATACCGGGTTGACGTCACAAATTAATTTGCATTGAAATAGTTCTTTGAAAACAGCGATGCAAATTAATTTGTGACGTCAACCCGGTATCGAACCCATTCCCCTTCATTGCTCGGTTATTAATCACGGTATGACCACTTTTCCCGTTTTTCAAAGCCAATGAAAGAGCGAAATTTAAATCTAAATGTTCTAAAAACAACACGATGTATTTGGGATGATTTCTGAGAATAAATATAGTGGAAAGTGTGTTGAGGTGATAAGCACTTTAAGACTCAAACAGCGTGACAAACAAACAAGCGCATTGTTTGAAATTTATACTTACTTGGCGTTTGTATGCTTCGACACACATCCTCAGAAGTGACTCATGTTAAGTAATTGTTGCTAAATTCTCTCTCCGACAGCACTTCCTCCAACCACAGTCAACTCGTCCCTGCACTGTACACACATCGATATCGGAACGCCTTTTAACTGCAATAAATTTTATATTTCATATTTAAGTTTTTATTTTATTTATTTATGTACATTTTGTATTTTTACTGGGTTGCCGTAGGGCAATCCCAGTCGCAAAGTGGGTGGCATTTGTTCAGTATTCTTTTTTTTTCCGTGTCGGTAAAAGTCTTGCCTGTCACTCCCCTGCTAAGTGGTATCTTTGTGCATGGAGCCTTCTGCTCGTATTTTCTTAGGATCGAGAGGGTAGTTGAAATGCGTAGATTTCTCTGGTGGACACAGTAGAATGATAAACTTAACCGGCAATGGCGTCGAAAGTCATGTAACGCGAATGGCGTTTTAGTGGATCTTTGAACAAAATATACCCTTATGAAGTTCAGTAATGGCAAGTCAATTGGATACTGAACAAGACAGGCGGTGGAATCTTACAAGCGACGAGTAATGGACTTCGACAACAATCTGTCGCCCGTCGAGCCGAAATCAAAGTGAGCTGCATTTCTAATTTTACCAAGTGTGCTGTTATGTAGAACACTGAAACCAAATGGAAAATTCTCTGGTAACTTATGGGTTCAACAAAGACAGAACAAATCGAACACCTTAAGTGGATATGTGATCAACTCTGCACAGTCTTCAGTAAAAACATAATTGGAAATGTGACAGTCAAGAATTATTTGAAAGAAAGCTTGTCGTCTATTTTGTGCTTCATTATTCAAGGAAAAGGTTCTTCATGGAAACGGTTTGATCCTGAAATTTTAATTTGGTGTAATATTGCACATATTTGATACAACTGAGTTTTTTCCCTTCACGCACGCAATGAAATTGGAAGGGGTTTTTGCCTCTAATAGCAAATATGTTGTTTGTTTCAAAAAATTGTTCGCTGGAAAAGGTGGCTTTTATGAATTCATCATGTTTTATAATATGCAAGCTTAACTGGATAGTTTTTATGGCAATAGTAAAGCATTTTCGTGTCAAAATGAGGTTAGTGTCTTTCTGTTGTGCTAACTTAATTAAATATAAATATACATTCTGCCTCGTGAGTTTGTTATTCTCGTTAACCAGCAGTGGCCTCGAAAGTCATTGCAACGCGAATGGCGTTTTAGTGCATCTTTTATGTTGCTTGTTTCAATAAAATGTTTTGCTGGAAAAGGATTCTGTGATATTTTCTGCCTTTGTGAATTATAATATCATAATGTGTATTGTGTATAAGTCGACCTTTTATGGCCTCAAAAGAAGCTCCAAAAATCGCCCTCGACTTATACACGGGTCAAAGATTTTGAGCCAAGTTCCAGCTAAGTAATTTATTCAAAATTAACATAATAATGTTGTCTTGGGCATAACGAACGCAGTGGACAAAAGCCGACGTACATTGTAAAAGACTACAAAATGAATGACAAAAGACTTCAAAACGAATGTGAGCAATTCCAGTTGAAATAAAAAAGGATTTGTCCAACTCTAAATGTTGAAGATACTCACAAGCACAAATATGAAATAGCCACTGGAAATTTTCGTTTTCCAAAGGCGGAAAGTTTCTGTTTCTTCGAATAAAACACGATCGTTCAACGGCTTAGTAACCTGGCCCAATACCTCGTGTTTGCGTGAAAATGCTGGTTGGTAATGGTTGTTTTTTATTCTTTATACAAACCTGGCAGATTTAAATGCTTTTGCAAACTTCATATTGTTTGGTTTATGAGTTTTGTTTTGTTTGTCACATGAGAAATTGTAAGTCAAGGACCAATTAAAGCTTGCACATTTTCGCATCGTTCGCAAGTTATTTTCAAAGATTGACTCCTGCTTCTCTGATGTTGCATTGTGCTTATCCTCTAAAGCCCTTTATCCTTGAACAACGAAACAGGTGAGTTTGAGGTTTACATGTTCGATTTTCAGAGAACTTTTTCGAAACTCAAGGACAAAACGCCCGCATATACAACAGCTGCTGAACAACAAAACTATTAAGCGCTTGAGGCCCTGATTTTTTTGTGTATCCACCACATTTCCAGAAATCGAAGAATACAAGATTAGTGTCCCATGAACATTTGACAAAGAAATTAAGAAATTGCGTTTTTTGCCATCAAAAATGGGGGGTCGACTTATACATGGGATCGACTTATACACGGGTAAATACGGTAGCAGAAACAATGGTCAACCTAAAGGGTTTGGGCGATTGTGATCTTTGTTTTGACTTCGCTCATTTATTGTCAAACTTTATAACACTTGACAGAAAAAGAAACTTACGAAAACCCGGTATCTTGCCATCATTTGACGCGGACGCCTCACTGTTTGGCGAGTAAACATGCCGCGGTAACTTAATCATGGCGCCCGCTGAATTCCGGCAATGTCACTTTTGATTTTACGATTTATTTCTGCAGCCAAAATTGAACGTAGCAAAAATCAATTATCAACATGTCAGCCCAAAAGCCAATGTTTCTCACTTCCCATTTATTTTCTTCAATCTTTCTGGGTTCAATACTTTGCTAGTAACCACATGTCTTCTCAGGCTATTTACCCAAGACTTCTACCATGGCACTACAATGATAGACAATACCAAAACAATATCGTGCACTGTTAGAGCTACATATTACGCAAGGATAACTTGAATCTCCTGGAAGACAACACACAGCTCAGTTGACATTTTATATGGAATAAATCGCCGTGTTACTTCACTACCACACGTAAGCAATGCGTGTCTATTTTTTCCAAAGAGGACAGGAATTTCTTCTTTTTGACAAATAATTAATAGGCCGGTAGCCAGCTTTTTAACCTCAGAAAAGGATCTTTTTAGTCGTACGAACATGTGAGGACATGCGAGCCAAAGGGCCTCTGCTGGTATGACTTCTGGGTGACCCCTTAAAATGGTCTTAATGACCCCCTAACTTGAAAAAAAGTTGCCTGGGACGGTGCATGAACCACAGGCAACCCAGTGTACTATCACGGAGGGTCTAGTTTAATCTAAAAAAATTCTCTGCACTCGAAACTAACCTAATACTATGTTTCTAATAATAATAATAAGAATTAAAATAATTATACTAATATTAATTATAATAAATTTTTTAAGGGGGCAGCCTCGTTCCCAGGGCTTCTCCCTCATTTGGGGCGGGGCAGTAAAAAAGCCCCACCCCCAAATGAGGGAGAGAGACCCAACGGAACACAACTTTAGGGATGTCACTTCCTTAACATAGCGCAAAATGGATTATTACTGGCACGCATGACAAAGCACTTCAACAAGCAGTAAAAAATGAATTATACTACGCCACAGACGATATTTTCCTTACACTCTTTCAAAAATTATCCACCCAAAAAATTCAATCCTCTTTCAAGATTGACGATAAAATAATCTTAAGTACACAGTCGAAATACCGTAACTGGATAGGGAAAACAACTCCTTTATGCCAATTACATTTCCAGTAATTAGAAGTTACTCTAAGTAGTTACTAACATGCTTTTCCTTAATAATTTTTCTACATGTATTTAGTTTAGGGTTGGAAGAGACAGGGGCAACATAAAAATCCCAATAACAAGGTTAAGTTAACCTTGAGGTTTTCAAAAAGCAGACTCCAAAATTAAACATGGTCAGCTCCAAACGAAAAAGAGTGAATTCTTCTGAAGTTTAAACTTTTCTCCTTTAATTAACAGAACAATAGTAAGTTAAAAGCTAAACTTGACGTATAACCCATTTGAAAATTCTTACCGTTGAATCAATGATCCTGCCATGAACATGTTGACAGCAAAAAGAGATGAACCAAGTAATTCACTTCTGCTTGTCCGCACAAGTTAAAAAGCTGACAAAGAGTTGCTCATATTAACTGTGAGTTCCCATGATGTAGCTTCACTGGTTTAGCAGGGTTCAGCAGCACTTCCTCCAACCACAGTCAACTCGTCCCTGCAGTCACTGTACGCACATCGGAACACCTGATACTGTTTCTAATAAAAATAATTGATATAATAATAATTAAAATAAGTATAATATTTATGCTAATTAATGCACTTGTTTGTTTGTCACGCCGTTTGTGTCTTAATTTGGATGCATAGTTCTGGTTTCGATAAAGACAGCAATCAATAAGCCTGCGAGCAGGCTCTCCGAGGGACTGGGGCTGGGGTTGAATGATCATTCAATCTCCCACGCAGCCCCAGTCCCTCGGAGAGCCGTGCAAGCATAGTCACGCCTCCCCTCCCCCTCTATCTGCAACCTCGTTCCCAGGGCTTCTCCCTCATGTGGGGGCAGGGCAATAAAAAAACGCCCCTCCCCCACAGGAGGGAGAAGCCCTGGGAACGAGGTTGCAGATAGAGGGGGAGGGGAATCGTGACTTAATGCTTGCACGGCATTATTGATTGCCGTCTTTATCGAAACCAGAACTATGCATCCAAATTAAGACTCAAACAGCGTGACAAACAAACAAGCGCATTGTTTGAAATTTATACTTACTTGGCGTTTGTATGCTTCGACACACATCCTCAGAAGTGACTCATGTTAAGTAATTGTTGCTAAATTCTCTCTCCGACAGCACTTCCTCCAACCACAGTCAACTCGTCCCTGCACTGGACACACATCGACATCGGAACGCCTTTTAACTGCAATAAATTTTATATTTCATATTTAAGTTTTTATTTTAATTATTTATGTACATTTTGTATTTTTACTGGGTTGCCGTAGGGCAATCCCAGTCGCAAAGTGGGTGGCATTTGTTCGGTATTCTTTCTTTTTTCCGTGTCGGTAAAAGTCTTGCCTGTCACTCCCCTGCTAAGTGGTATCTTTGTGCATAGAGCCTTCTGCTCGTATTTTCTTAGGATCGAGAGGGTAGTTGAAATGCGTAGATTTCTCTGGTGGACACAGTAGAATGATAAACTTAACCGGCAATGGCATCGAAAGTCATGTAACACGAATGGCGTTTTAGTGGATCTTTGAACAAAATATACCCTTATGAAGTTCAGTAATGGCAAGTCAATTGGATACTGAACAAGACAGGCGGTGGAATCTTACAAGCGACGAGTAATGGACTTCGACAACAATCTGTCGCCCGTCGAGCCGAAATCAAAGTGAGCTGCATTTCTAATTTTACCAAGTGAGCTGTTATGTAGAACACTGAAACCAAATGGAAAATTCTCTGGTAACTTATGGGTTCAACAAAGACAGAACAAATCGAACACCTTAAGTGGATATGTGATCAACTCTGCACAGTCTTCAGTAAAAACATAATTGGAAATGCGACAGTCAAGAATTATTTGAAAGAAAGCTTGTCGTCTATTTTGTGCTTCATTATTCAAGGAAAAGGTTCTTCATGGAAACGGTTTGATCCTGAAATTTTAATTTGGTGTAATATTGTACATATTTGATACAAATGAGTTTTTTCCCTTCACGCACACAATGAAATAGGAAGGGGTTTTTCCCTCTAATAGCAAATTATGTTGTTTGTTTCAAAAAATTGTTCCCTGGAAAAGGTGGCTTTTATGAATTCATCATGTTTCATAATATGCAAGCTTAACTGGATAGTTTTTATGGCAATAGTAAAGCATTTTCGTGTCAAAATGAGGTTAGTGTCTTTCTGTTGTCTAACTTAATTAAATATAAATATACATTCTGCCTCGTGAGTTTGTTATTCTCGTTAACCAGCAATGGCTTCGAAAGTCATTGCAACGCGAATGGCGTTTTAGTGCATCTTTTATGTTGCTTGTTTCAATAAAATGTTTTGCTGGAAAAGGATTCTGTGATATTTTCTGCCTTTGTGAATTATAATATCATAATGTGTATTGAAGTTTCGAGCTCAAGGTTGAAATGTGATACAGGAGGACATTTTTAGTATTGCTCTGTCAGCAGGAAAGGTTCATGAAAATAAGCAGGTCTGTTGGAAGCATGCTTGAGTTTCAACAAAATGAGCCCCAAAATCAGCAAAAAATTGTGACGCCGATGAATAATAAAGTAGCTGCTATTTCCAAAATGACGGAATTACCTGGTGATAAATAACCTCGTCTTGGAGAGTAAATTTTTGACTTAGCAGAAACAATGGTCAACCTAAAGGGTTTGGGCGATTGTGATCTTTGTTTTGACTTCGCTCATTTATTGTCAAACTTTATAAAACTTGACAGAAAAAGAAACTTACGAAAACCCGGTATCTTGCCATCATTTGACGCGGACGCTTCACTGTTTGGCGAGTAAACATGCCGCGGTAACTTAATCATGGCGCCCGCTGAATTCCGGCAATGTCACTTTTGATTTTACGATTTATTTCTGCAGCCAAAATTGAACGTAGCAAAAATCAATTATCAACATGTCAGCCCAAAAGCCAATGTTTCTCACTTCCCATTTATTTTCTTCAATCTTTCTGGGTTCAATACTTTGCTAGTAACCACATGTCTTCCCAGGCTATTTACCCAAGACTTCTACCATGGCACTACAATGATAGACAATACCAAAACAATATCGTGCACTGTTAGAGCTACATATTACGCAAGGATAACTTGAATCTCCTGGAAGACAACACACAGCTCAGTTGACATTTTTTATGGAATAAATCGCCGTGTTACTTCACTACCACACGTAAGCAATGCGTGTCTATTTTTTCCAAAGAGGACAGGAATTTCTTCTTTTTGACAAATAATTAATAGGCCGGTAGCCAGCTTTCTAACCTCAGAAAAGGATCTTTTTAGTCGTACGAACATGTGAGGACATGCGAGCCAAAGGGCCTCTGCTGGTATGACTTCTGGGTGACCCCTTAAAATGGTCTTAATGACCCCCTAACTTGAAGAAAAGTTGCCTGAGACGGTGCATGAACCACAGGCAACCCAGTGTACTATCACGGAGGGTCTAGTTTAATCTAAAAAAAATTGTCTGCACCCAAAACTAACCTAATACTATGTTTCTAATAATAATAATAATAAGAATTAAAATAATTATACTAATTATTATAATTTTCATTATACTAATTATGTTAATTATACTAATTAGAATAATTTTTTTAAGGGGGCAGCCTCATTCCCAGGGCTTCTCCCTCATTTGGGGCGGGGCAGTAAAAAAGCCCCACCCCCAAATGAGGGAGAGAGGGGAGGGGAATCATGACTGTGCTTGCACGGCATTATTGATTGCCGTCTTTATCGAAACCAGAACTATGCATCAAACGGCGTGACAAAAACATGCAAGCGCATTGTTTGAAATTACTTGGTGTTCGTATCCTTTGACATACATCCTCAGAAGTGACTTTGAAGTAATTGTTAATTTATTAATCAATTATTGTTAATAAGTAGTTACTTAATAGGTTTCATCAGAAACCCATAAGGGTTGAAAGGTATAACGCGCGTTCACAGCTTCCGAATATTCAGTGCGAACTGATTGGTTGAATGTTTCATTGCTAAGTACCATATTTGGAAACCCCTCGCTCTTGTTGTTCCAAATATGGTACTTACCAAATCGAATATTCAGAAGCTTGTTTCCAAGCACACAAGGGGCCGTTACACGTTTCAACCCTTATGGGTTTCTGGTTACATGTTAAAAAGTTTAAATTCGTAGTAAACGGCCACTTCTGAGGATGTATGTCGAAGAATAGGAAACGTCATGTAAATAATTTCAAACAATGCGCTTGTTTATACTTTAATGTTTGTCACCGCTGCTTTTTTTTTAATTATTCTTTGTCTTGCGCGAAATTAATAGAACTACTCCTCTCAAAATGGATAGGTTACCTTAGTAGTTGTTGTCGGATATGGATAGTTCTCGCTGTTCATTTCAGTCCGAGGGGTGTTTCGCCTTTAACTGTAACTCAGCTCGGCTTAGTTTGCGGCAAAGAAAGCTTTCATATCTCGGGAGATCTTCGACAAGGAAATAGTCTCCTTTTCTACGATTAACGCGTGGATTTTACGCACTTCTCTTTTATCTCCTCAACAGTATTTACGTTCTGTAGGAAATGTCCTCGGCAGTTGGTCCCCGTTCCCCATCTGCGTCCACGACCTCTTGTACTTGTTGTTTGCTTCTTTGGCCGCTCTGCGCCTTTTACTCGATGTTGCATTGAGACTCTTCTCTGACTGCTACGAGCTGGGGTATCGTTATTTCGCTATTCGTGTTTTCCTCGTACTTCATCTTTTTGTCTTGTTGGTCTTAATTCTTCCTTCCGTATTAAGCGTGATCCCATGACCAGTCGATTGTCCAAATGCGCTTGCAGAGATCGTCTATTTTTAATGGGTTCACTTGCAGGAGTTTTGCCCGACCACGAACCCTGCAAACTCGTTTCATTGTTTCTTAATGCACTTCTTAATCTCCGAGTTCCAAACACGTTTTACTAGAACTAAACAAAATGACTTCCTTTAGCTATCATAGCCATATAACCGATTGTTTGATTGGATCTCCGATTAACCAATAAATTCTTGACGTAAGTACCCCGTTTTCCCGCAAATTCACAATGGTGGCAGAATATTCTTGTATTCTGAAGGAGCTATTGGGGGATGGGTGGGTGCGTTTAAAAGGGGGGGAGAGGAGAGGAGGGGGTAGGTTGGGGGAGGGGTGGGGAGACCGGCTGGAAAAAATCTCCAGATTTTAGATTTCCATAGGTTGGCATCTCTTATAATTTGTTTTTTCAGATGCAAACACTCGTTAAAAAAGTTTTCCCGAAGCTTAAATTTATTTCTCGTAGCAATGGAGAATCTCTGGGCCTAAAAGAAAAAGCAGTGGAACCTATAAGAAAAGTGCTTTCTGATAGTTAACTTCTGACACTTAAGGACGCGATTGTACTACGTATCAAATAAGGTATTTATTAGCGACTTCCGTCGATTATTACGTAAGAAAACCCACGCGACAGCGCCAACAAACAGGGTCAAATAACCGAAACGGAGCTATAACCTTTAATTGGATGGCCTTACTTTGAAAAAAGCATTCACCACCCTTAGTTTAAACTGTTTTTTGACCGACAACTAATTGCATCAAGAATTGCCCTTGGTAAAAAAAACCGCAGGACATGCCCCACGAAGAACGAGGTGCACTTCTGCACTGGAATACTCTTAAACATCGAAGGGGTACCTGCCCATAGTAGAATGCAACATGACCTTATTTTGATTTAATGGCTTGAATTTTAACGATGCTTTCAAAAATTGTTAAAGTAAAAATTTCGCGTGCAAATCATCTATATACAAAGGAAACCACAAAGATAACAATGGAATGACTTACCAAATCATCTTTTAATAAAGGACATAACATAAATAATTTCGAAAAGAATGTAAAGAAGCATGTGACATGTGAACATTTATCAGCGTACATTTAATTAAGTGGCCTTAAATTCATACTAGTTTTTAATATTGTACATCATATTTAATTTAGTTGACCCGGCGAATTTTGAACACCAACTCGAACAATAGAGGTTTTGCACGGCAGCCATGTTGCATGGCAGGAACAATGAAAATGTTTTGCATTACAAAGAAAATTTGTTCCCATAGGAAAAAGAATCTATTGTTCCTGCCATGTAAAACCTCTATTGAAGGCCTTTGCAAAACTGAGGGAAGGTGCGTTTTTTATTGGGGGAGGGGGTGGGCCTGGGCTTCGGAGGGAAGGTTCTTAGTTTTTTTTTTACAAATTGGGGAGGGTCAAACCTGTTTTATTCTCAACCGGGGGAGGGTCCCAGTTTTTTTTTGGTAAGGAAAAAATTACTCCAGGTCACTTCTATTCCTCGTGGGGCATGTCCTGCTACCAGTCGAGATTAATCTAAATTATTTACAGGTGTCGAAGAATTTTTTTATCAAAAAACTATCTTCTCCTACCCGCTTTCGCCCATAATTTTCTTTTTGGATTTCAATAATACTTGCTAAGATCTACATTTCCTGCATAATCACACACCGGGGAAAAAATATCTTTAATTAGTAGGCACCGTCCTTAAGGACGTTCGCGCGAAATTTTTTTAACATTGATTTTTCTCTGCAAATTTTACCATTGAAAGATCATGAGTTAGTGATGTCAGAAATGTAAAAACAAGGGGGGTCACCGACTTCGTTTTGGAGACAACTTGCCCAGAAGAACACCCTAAATCTGAAAAAGTCCGGCTTCTTAAGCGAATAAGGCCACAGTGTAAGTTCAAAAATATTGCCATTACATCTCATCTTTGAAGTGAAATATTCTCTACCAAACTTTGTTTAAGTAGACCCATCAAGTGAATTTAGTTAAGTTTTGAGGTTCCTAAAGAAAAAGTTCGCATTTAGCGACCATAGTTTCACGCTCCTTGCAGCCGCAAGATGCCAGGATTCCATGTTCCGAGGACAGAAATCTTGAATTTTTTGAAAATACGGCGTAAAATCGCGCAAACCGGAAATAAAACCTGCGGAAAACATTTGTCTTTATCTCGAAATTTTGCTCGGTGACCTATCTTGATTTTCTATATGCACGTATCAAAGTGACGATGGCACTTCAATTAAAAGTTTCGGGGAAAGTTATCTGGTACAATTTTCTGCAAACTATAAAACGCCCTTTTTCGATGTATCTGCTAGATAACTTTGTCATGCACGTTAAGAAGTTAAAACATTTAGGGAGATTCAAAAGATGATCAGCTCCAAACAAGGAGGAACATGAACTCTTCAAAAGTTTGAACTTGTTCTTTTTACAGGACAAATTCGTAAGTTACTGACTTTTAAGAGGTCAAAATCGAAACTCAGCGTATAAACCATTTGAAAGTTCTTACCGTCGAGTCAGTCCTGCCATGAGCGTGTGTTCTGCAACAAGAGACGAAGCAAGTACTTCACTTCTGCCAGTTCTGCTTATTACAAGTTTAAAAGCTAGCAGAGAGTCGTTCATATTAAGTGTGGGTTCCCATGATGTTGCTTCACTGGCTTAGCAGGCTTTCAAAGGCAAATTCTCCCTTCGACACCAATTCCTCCAAGTACAGTTAACATAAACTAGTACCTATACTGTATGCACATCAGAAAGGCTTGTAACTGCAATAGGAAATGTCATCATACGTGGCTCCTGCTTAAATCTATCATTTCAGCACAAAAGCGTCAAAAAAGCAAGACACTTTTTCATTGGTTTAACCTGTCCCAGAGGTACAAAGAAACTTTGACTATGCACAACGTCCAAATCAAGGTGCCAAAATACAAGTTAATAGGCCTTTTGCAACAGCTTGCAACAAACGACCACACACAAAATCCGCCATGCTGGAGGGCAAGCTCATTATTCCCCCACTGGGACATTAAAACAACGGCAAGTCAAGCTTGACTGGTTCAGGTCTCTTTGTTTTAATGTCCCTGTGGGGGAATAATAATGAGCTTGCCCTCCAGCATGGCGGATTTTGTACCATGTGATCGTTTGTTGTAAAAGCACTATTCTTTTGGAACGATGTATTGTACAAGAATCGAATTTTTGCATACTGTCAGCACTGACCAGAAGAAATTAATGCCTCATTCTAAAAAAGACCGTGTAGTCTTTAATTTTCAAATTGTGATAACTAAAAAGATACGAAAAAACGGAAAAGAGAAAAATTTAAAGTGCAATGTACGGCTATTCAATATCGCACCATGTTAACCAACAGATGTCTATTATTCTAAAACATTTCAGCTTTGCAGATTCCACAAAAAGTATATCAGACTATTATAACCTGTTGAAAAGCAAGATTCATTTCATAATTAACTATGATAGCGTTGGGTTATCATATAAACGAAAACAAAATTGACAGCGTCCCAGCAAACAGCAAGAAAGGAAAAACCATTGTAATTGGAAATAATCTTTTAAAAAAACATTGTCGTGAACGAACGGCTTTTGTTTATTTCGTCTTCTTGAAGGAGTGACCTAAATTCGGTCAATTGTAGGTAACCCGCCTTTACTTAAGCAAATTTGATCTTATCAAACTGAAGGTGAATTGATGTAAGATAATTTAAATCCGAAGGAAGATTGTTGTTAATACTTTGCTCTCACGAAGGACAAATCAATCCCAGTTTCCCTCACCCACA
>NC_090881.1:34978420-34993420 GCF_036669935.1 Montipora foliosa
TTTTGTTTCGTTCACAGGTCAACACCATTACACCTTCTTAGAAAGGAAAGGAAAGGAACTTTATTTATGTCTCTAGTATATTTAGCACTGGAGCACTAATTGGGGACACTGTAAAGTGAAATTAACAATTAACAGAACAAGTCAAATGTTGGATTTTGAGGAGAGGGGAAACCAGATTCCATCGCTTTCCATCTGCGTTTAGTTCGAATGTACGAATGTACTGTGGGAGCCAAAGATGCTGCTTGGTGGGTTTACTGTCACGCATCAATTGATTTCGTCATCTGTGGTTGGCGTTGGAAGTTTGATTGATGGAAGCCAAAACACAGTTTAGCTGTTGCCACTTGAAGATGAATTCCACAGAATTATGAAAATTGCAGTACGATTAATTTAATGTGCCACTTTGACAGACACAAAATTATCATTTTTCCTTATAGTGGAGGACTTTTCAATATAAAAGGACTGCATAACAAGTTTTTTTCTTTATGCAAACAACAAATTGTTTGGTAAGATTCTGTAATCCTTTATTACACAATTAACCTTCCGCAGTTTGACGCCACCTTGGCTGGGGGGCAAACACGGCTAAAATTGCAGTACAGTGGAACCTCGATTTAACGAACCTCTACTTAAAGAAGTCCTCAATATAACAAACGATATTCTATGTCCCGGCCAAAGTTACAGTAAAAGGTATGGAATAGAACCTCGATATAACGAACCCTGATATAACAAATTCTTCGATATAACAAACATAATGCGGAAGCCCAAACATAAAATCTACCTAGATATAATGAATTACAATGTCAACACGCGACAGAAGATCAAAACTCAGTGTCATTTCTTGGTTTACTTAAAAGTAGGTGGTGGTCAACTAGAAAACCTTTGCTACTTTGACCACCACACATTTTATAACCTGTACTGTAATTATTTTATCTTCAAGTTGTAACCATGTGTTGTGACTATACTTTTCTTTCTATGTTAATAATGTTATGTAAATAGTGTGAAATAAACGAACCATGAACCATGAACCAACAAATCCTTTAATCCTTATGGTAAAGAGACAGAAATCTTTCAGTCAACGGCTTATTATATGTCATAGACATTAACACTATAAAAATTTCGACATCAATTAACTTCCGCTCTATCTTCTTTAATTTGTCTCTTATTAGTTCTATTAACTTCTTCATTTTCGAAGGCTTCTTGTGATACATTGAATACGTAGCCGGAATTTCTATTCCAATGCCCTTGTTTCTCCTTTTGCCAGTCACTTCCACTGAGATTTGTCCTCTGTGTTTTAAAAACAAGTGAAATACATTTGTACACGTGATAGTGTCAATGGCACATGACCCATGATCTGCAAAGTTCCTCCTTGATCTTGAACCCGTTTAACGGCAACAGCATGGGTGTCGTGTGGGTTATCAATCATTAACTATGACCTCGATATAACGAACATTTTGGTTGTTTCCCCTCAAGTTCGTTACATCGAGGTTTTTGACATAACAAACCCTCGATTTAACGAACAAATTTGGCTGGTCCCCAGCGTCACTTCGTTAAATCGAGGTTCCACTGTACATGTAAATGTATGGGATTTTGGCCGACTTTGAACCACTGTAGCACTGCTAAAATGAGATGGATAATTTTCCAACTTTTCCCACTACTTTATCGATATCATTCATTCAACAGAAAATAAGGCCATTAAGGAAAGTACAATGTGTGTAAATCGAATTAAAAATCTTCTAATGTGGCTTCCAATTTCACGGCAATTTGCAATGATGATTTTACAAGGGTTTGTATGAAATCTTGAAAATTTGTTTATGGTCATTGTAGCCTGAATCTGTTCTTTACATTTCATGAAAATAATCTCAGTATAAATGTCTTTTAAAACGACTCGCTGTGGAATCACCTCTTTGTAGCTGCACTACGGCGGTTTCAAGTTGGCCAAAATCCCATACATTTACTCTAATTTTAGCCATGTTTGCCCATCAGCCAAGATGACATCATTAACAGTGGCTTTTAAAGGTCAATCGCTACAATCAATAACAGATGACTTTGTATTTATCTTGTTTCAAGACTCTTTTTCAAGTTATAGTTGTTTATGAAAGAACAGCTTTTTACCTAGGGCACTACATCATAAATAAGCACCCATTTGAGATAGTTTTAGATGATAAATTTTCTTATCACCATTTTACAAATTTGTAATTCCATTGTACATTTCCTTTAATAAGATGGTCAAATAAAGGTGTTATTATCATTATTGGCTGCTACTCAGTCCCTATACCTATGTACACTGCCAGTCTTTATAGTTAAAGGACAAAATGAGTAAGTCGACATAAAAAATAAAGAAAACGGAATCAACTAGTGATTCTACGGAACTCACCTTTGCTTTGAGGACATGATGTCCACATCGTCGAATCAGCAGGAGTTGTTATGCTCATGTTTTTGCACTAAAATACCACATTTCAAGCTGAAAATCGGGTAGTACTTGGTGTAAGACCTAAACTATTATGTCCCCAGTTACACCCATACACTGAGACCTACAGCTGCTACGGGTACTACACTACAGCTACTACAGGTGTATGGATGTAACTGGGGACATAATAGTTAGGTCTTACACCAAGTACTACCCTAATAATCTTTCCTTTGTTTTGTTTACCTAATATAATCGACCGCTTACTTGATGGCAAAAAAACCGATCACGTAGTCTCTATATCAGCACGTGGCCATAAACGATTTTGTGTCAGTGTTTGACATTCCGCATCGCTGTCTAATGTTTGTTGTATATTATGACACTTTGAGAGCGTGAAGATATAAATCTGATTTCAACTCTAACTGCCAACAAGATAGCCAGATAGTTTCATCATCCAACCTTTCTCCGAGTGCCAGGCCAGTCGACGCATTGGGTCTCAGTCTTGAATAATTACTTGATCGTGAGTTTTGATTTTCCAACCGCTTCCTTTTTTGCGCTTTGAATCAAGTGCTGTGTTTGTTGGTCTACTGTTGAGAGACAGACCTTCAGGAATCAAGCTAAGCGTGCTTTTAATGCAGCTTCGAGAGAGAGCATGATTTAAAGAGTAAATATATAATTCAATGTCAGTTGAATCATATTGTCACGCGAATCGCGACATATTATACATATTGTGACAAGCTTTGATCGTTTTAAATATTTACCAACATCTCGATCTGTGCATTTGTTTAAATTTGTGTAAGACAAGCCACCTTAAAAGATCGTTTCGAAAGCATTCTGTTTTGATTCCGTGATAAGAACAACTTCTCTATTTCCACATAAACAAAAGTCACGCGATAAAAGGAACACGTGACTGCTTTTTTTTTTCAACAATGCCCACTTTTTGTCTCTGGATGTCTTCACGGTCTAAATTCTCACTACCGGCTTCTTTACTAATTCACTGAATCCCGCGCTCACATTCGCGCTAGAAACTTGCATTTGCTTACCTAGCACATTCCTGGCTCGTCGGAAGACACCACAATAGCTGCTGCACAATTTGATTGACATTTTTCATCACATTCGCATAGAAGTGTGTTGGTAACATACGAGATCAATGGACCTGAAAATCGTTTCCTCTCTTTGCCTCTTTTTAATATTTAATCTTTTGGACGTCTTTGGCAAGTGTATTCTGTAATTTGAAACTGCACACAAATATAGCTTCATTCAAACTTTTGCCGGCTTGATTTTGCGCACGGAACAGCTGTATTACGACGCCCAGCAAAAAGTCGAGTCACGTCTTGCGATGTATTAAACCTCTCACAAGTCTATCCATTCTGAGGATTCGGTCGGAAACAAACGTTTCCTTTGAATTGTTTAATAGTTCCCTGGTCTTAGTTTGTAAGAGCAGGCGTAAGGGCCGATTTACACGGTACGATTTTGTCGCATGCGACAACGGCTTACGACAGGCCCACGACATGATTTAGGGCCGATTTACACGATACAATTTTGTCGCATGCGACAAGCTCACGAAAGGCCTACGACATGAATTACGATTGTCGCAGCGTTTTAAAACATGTTTTAAAATGCTACGACATTTTTTCTGACGTACACAACAATCGTAAAACATGTCGTGGGCCTGTCGTAGGCCGTTGTCGCATGCGACAAAGTCGTACCGTGTAAATCGGCCCTTACGATTGTTGTGTACGTCTGCAAAAATGTTGTAGCATTTTAAAACATGTTTTAAAACGCTGCGACAGTCTCAAAGTCATGTCGTAAGCCTGTCGTGAGCTTGTCGCATGCGACAAAATCGTATCGTGTAAATCGGCCCTAAGAGTGAATGAAAAGAGCTTCGAGGTGTTGCGTCAGATGATCTGAAAACAAACAATGTAGTAAAAGTGACCTTGAATGACGGTTCGCCATGAAAGAGGACTTTTTGGCTCAAATTTAGTAAGTGAAGCATGGGTGATTTCTGCGCTAAATAATATAAGGAAGGGATTTAAAAGGGCCTTGTACTTTTATTAAACTTATTTTCTAAACAATCTAGAGGAGATTGCCGGACCAACCTGCGAAATGCAGAGGGGAATACGTGTTTGTATTTCTTTCGATTCAGTGATAAATTATTATGTAACTGTGGAATTCTAATTGTACATGCATATGCTACAGCACTCGAGAAAAGTCCCCTTTGACTTGTGGATGCTTTTCTCACGTAGCCTGTTGCTTCATAAGCCTTTTTGAAACATCTCTCACGCGGCCAAGCCGGCCACATTTTGCTCAAGAATTCCGTCCAGACCACAACACCTTGACCTCCCCCCACTTCTCTTTGCTTAGAGTGTGTGGGATCTTTAACGTTACACAGAATTTATGAACAAGGGTCGTGAGACGTTGGTAACTGTGGCGGAATACATATTCAATGTGTTTTAATTAAACCATCTTTTGTTTGATCGACAAGCTACGCGAAACTGTCATAAGTTACTACAACTTGAACAAAAGCCCCACATTTAGTTATGTTGTTGCTATTTTAAAAGAGCCTCAAGGTGTCTTTAGGAACTTTTCAGCACAGAGCTTAAGAATGTGCTGCGTTGCATATTTTTCATGACGTCAAAAAAGATACTTACGACATGGCAAGAGACTTTTAGGACAGAAAAAGCAGACAAAACAGTACGCGTGTTGTTCTAACAACTGAATAGCTATGAAAGGAAGCCAAATTACCGTATTAGTGATAAGCTTTGGAATCATCCATGGTAAGTTAATCCATCTGATTTCTATTCACAACGTTTTGACTCGGTTTTTTATGAAACCCCACAGGAAAGACACTCAATGTTTCCTACCAGACCGACTTGAGACGGGATATGGCGGGAAACGAATCACAAATACTCAATATGTTACCCGAGGTCATTCATATTGACTCAAAACAATTTAGACCAAGCAGACAAAGAGACAAATCTACCGGAACATGTCGAGTTTAAGTTCGATTCCAGCTTGTTTCATACTAGCGGCATCAATGCATAACGAAATTAAGAAACACCATAATCAGCTTTTCCTTTTGTCATAACGTTTTTGTTGTTCACACGAGAGGCACAAAGCATCGGTAAATAAGCTGTCTTATAACTCCGTCATGCCGCGAAATCGAGTAATTTGGTCATGTGATTATCTGGCTCCTTTTGGCGGGCGGTGGGCAACAATTTACTCTCGCTCCACTTTCAAGTTCGCGTGGCCAAAACATTGAAACCTTTGTCCTATGGTACTTTGAAACCCAACGTAAACGCCCGCTATTCGTAATGATGTCCGAGAGACTCCTTTTCGGATAGTATATTTTTTTGCCTTTCTCTTTAGCGTTTGTATCCCATTTAGTTTGAAAAACAAACGATTAAGAAGTACAAAGAACTTGTAGATAGCCTTATGTGAGGTGCCTTAAGAAAAAATAAGGAAATTTTTTAACTCAAAAAAACGTAGCTCTGAACCGAAGTTAAACGCTTCAAGGTCACGAGCTTCTGTGTACATCTATAACTCTTCTTGACTGAACTGGTCGAGTATAAACTTTCACTTAGGTTCAACCGTTCAACTCAAGTGTACTAAGGCTTGATCAACCTAATTATTACGTATATTTTTATTTGAAAGGAAGCATTTGTCCGATGTCCATGAAACTTACCAGAAAGTTTTGTTATTAATTTGCCTAAATATTTTGCATCAAATTTTGGTCACATGACCCTAAAACAACTTATGACGTTTGTATCCTTTACTCGAAAACGGGGAACATTTATACTTCAAAAATTTTGAAAACGTTTGGCATCAACACGCTCTGACGAAGGGCTAACGCTCGAAACGTCAGCTTTTAGAACCTCTGTACGGTGGCCAATTTACATTATCAACTCCGTTGATAAAACCAAATTTTTGTATACTACTTCCCCACCGACGCAGCACCACAGTTTCTTTAGAAACTACCCCTTTCATTCTTAGTACAACTGTGCCCACCGAATGCCGTGGCTTTTCGTATTTACCTTTAAAGATATTTGGATGTTTACCATGTCACGTGACCTTAGTTCCTCACTTGTTCATTGCTTTTAACATGTGGACATTATTAAAAAAGGCGGCATGACAAAGCCTTTAGAAGGGGTCATCGAATAATCAAGAAACAAGATTGATATAATGTTGCTAAATGTTCCCCATTTTTGAATGAAAAATATAACTGTTATAAGTCGATTTCGGGTCACGTGACAAGAATGTGGTACGGAACATTTTGGAAAAGTTATAACAATACCGATAACGAACTGCCTGCCACGGTTTCATTGGCCCTGGACAAATGTTCTCCCTTCAAATAAAAATATGCATAATAATTAGGCTGGTCAAGCCTTAATACACTTGAGAAGGCAACCGGGCATGGTATCACAGAGTACTGAAATTCTAGGCAACTAAGATTTCAAAGAGGTATTCAATTCACTGCAGCCGTTATAAAACAGAAACAAGAAATTCAGACTTTGACCAATTATAACGCTAGGAACACTAGGTAAACCATGTCAATCAGCATTTATTAGTATCGCGATAAGTAATGACTGAAAAGGGAATTCTTAAAAAGTTTTTTAGAATTCCTAGAGCGGATTGAAAGGGGGAGATCATTCCAAAAATAACGTCCAATAATAGTGGGAGAGAACTTTCTGATGTTTTTTCTGTAAAAGGGAATATATAATTGTCATAAAGAGACATTGCGAGTGGTATAGCTATGTTGTTCTGATAAAGTAGATATTACAAAATTGGAGGGTTTGTGATCACATAAAAGATCAAAGAAGTGTGTTGATAAACATACAAGGTCAATGGACTTCAAAATCGTTTCCTCTCTTTCGGTCTTTCTAATATTTGATCTTTTGGCCGTCTTTGGTAAGCGTATTCTATAATTTGAAGCTGCACAGTAATGGAACTGTATTCAAACTTTGCGCAAGGAACAGCGGTATTACCACGCGCAAAAAAATCAGTCGGGTTACGTTTTGCCATGTATAAACCTCCCAAAAGTCTACCAGTCTGAAGATTCGATCGGAAACAAACGTTCCTTTGTTTAATAGTTATCTGGTCATAATTTGAATAAGTGAATGAAAGAAGCATTGACTGAGGTGTTTGCCATCGATTGCGTCAGATGCTCTAAAAGTAAACAATGTAGTAAAAGTGACCTTGAATGACCCTTGCGCCATCAAGGAGGGCTTTTGGCGCAAACTTAAAGTGAAGGATGGTTGATTTCTCAGTGCGCTGAAAACTATAAGGTCGGAAGGGATTTGAAAGGGTCTTTTACTTTAATAAAACTTATGTTTTGGACAATCTAGAGGAGATTACTGGACCAACCTGCGAAATGCAGAGGGGGAATACACGTTTGTTTTTCTTTCGATTCAGTCAGGATAAATTATGATATGAAGACTGTGGAATCATAGCTCTACGTACATATGCTACAACACTCTGGAAAAGTCCCCTTAGAAAAATGGCTGTTTTTGCTATCATGGTCTCATACACCTTAAGCCTTTTTGGGACATCATTGGCAAGGCGGCCACAGGGGAACTTCTTTTTGCGAAGAATTGGGAACTTCTCTTTGCGAAGAGTGTGTGGGATCTTTAATGTGACACAGAATTTATGAACAAGGGTAACCTGCGATCATGACCTCCCTGCCTACTTATCATCTTGGTACGCGGCCTGATCGCTGGTTAGAACAAGGGTTGAGAGACTGCAACTAAGGCAGAATATAGAGCCTATGTGTTTTGAACCATCTTGTGTTTGATCGACAAGCAAACCAACGATCATTTTCTGTATGTGATCCTATGCAAGGACAAAAGAAGATTTTATTCACAGACGAAAGAGAGGAAAATAGAAACGTAATAGTGTATATGGTCTATACAAAAAATACTTGCATATTTTGTTATCCGCCGTTTGAAATTAGTACAAATACTGAATTACTTTGCTTGAAAAGCAAGGCCTTACGATCTTGATGATGGAAACGGTAATTCTAGAGTAGTTTCTCTCCAGCGCAAGGGTCGTTTAAGCGGAGCTCGTTTCCACGTTATTGTTTTTTTTTGCTTAGCAAGCATATTTCGCATGCCATGCATTTTATGACAGGCGTACGTATTTATTTGAACACAGACTTAAGGAGCATGGCAGTGCATTTTATCTGTTAGTATATTTTACATAAACGTCATTAGGCGAGGTTTTGCCGAGCCGCTTTCGGGATAATTTCACATGGTACAAGCTAACATTTGCGGCTTTCAAAGTCAGATAACTGAGGGAATTCCTTTCTTATCATAGTTAATGCATGGAGATGGTTATGAAATTCGAGTAGTGTTTTTGTTTCATGCTTTTGTTCGTATTTTTGGCCTTGACGGTACGCAAAACACAGTGCCCTTTTTCGCGAAGATAACCAATCAAATCTTTCCATTAAATTATTCGGGACGAATTTGCGAACCCGAGCGAAGCGAAAACAAAAGATTGTGCACTGTCACAGTCAATTCAACATCGATTGCGACAACATCGTTCTCGCTTTTGAAGGTTTTAAGGTTTTATAAGCAGTCACTCGATTTATAGGCCTAAGCACTCTTTTTAATGTTCGGTTAACTACACTTTTTACGAGTTTGTGTGAAGAACATAGCACTCGTTTACTGTTTAAGCCTAAGTGCTCGTTTCAGTGATTAGGCCTAACCAATCTTTTCTAATTTTAGCCGTCATTTTACGGTTCGGTTGAATACACTTGTTTACGCTCCGACAGGTTTCAATGAAGTGTTTAGGCCTACCAAGCGCTTCTAAGCTCTCATTTCAGTGATTAGGCCTAAGAACTCTTTTAACACTGTAGCTTTTATCTTAGGATTCTGTGAACTACACTTTTCACGAGATCGTGTGAAGAATATAGCATTCGTTTCCTGTTTAAGCCTATGAGCGCGTAAAGTAAAAAGCACTCGTTTCCCCGCCCGCCCCCCCCCCCCCCCCCCTCCGGGCTCGTTTCCTGTTTAATATAAGCCTAAGCGCTCGTTCCATTGATTAGGCATAACCACTATTTTTTTTTAATTTAAATTTAATTTTACCGTTTTGTTCAATTTCAAAATTTACGCATCGTAGTTATTTTTATTCAGTCTTGCACTGCTGCACATGTATATACTTCGTTCTATAAGCCAGTCACGCGACACAAGCTCGCTGAGAAACAAGCACGTTACACAATCATGAATATGCCTCGTTCTTTACGGCACGAAATGTAAACAAACGCACTGAGAAATAGACATGCTACACATGAATGTACCTCGTTCTTTACACCTTTTGCTGTTCATTTTGAGAAAATACGCAATAATTTGCACTAAAAATCAGACAATAATGCGAAAATACGTTCATTTGCGCCAATCGACATTCAATTGCGCGAAATGCACCCTCCACAAGGATATCCGCATAACAATATCTTTCTTTTAGCAGTGGAAACCCTAGACTTGCCACAAGTCGACCTCACGATAATCCCAGGAGAAAATGTTTCGGCGAGCGAATCGTGATTTTCCGTACGCGAAGTGGATGAGCGAGCGACGACGCTTCACTGCTTGTGGCAAATTTTGATTGACAACTCTATCCCCTGGGGTCCACGAGGACTACTCTGATTGGCCTAGCTCAGCGACCCGTTTTTGGGTCGCTAAATTGGCGCCAATCAAGTATGAAAAGTCCTTCGTTCCGTGCGTATCCAGACGATGGACTTTTCGAAAGTCTAGGGTCTAAAGTGCGTGACGGATTGGAGAGTTCGCGTGAGAGAAGGAAGCGTACACATACTGTCGAAAATTCGCACAGCAGTGTTCGAAAGTGTGTTGGTAACATACAAGATCAATGGACTTCAAAATCGTTTCGTTTCTTTCGGTCCTTTCAACATTTGAGGTTTTGGTCGTCTCCGGTAAGTGTATTCTGTAAAATAGTACAGTAAACACCCGAAAAAATTCAGCCTGGTAAATAAAACACGTTCTTAATACAAAGGGAGATGGTATTAGGGTAAGGAAACAATACAGTACAGTAAGTTATATCAAAGTACTATGGTGTTCATTTACAAACTATAAAATCTATTACAAAACAGCATTGTATGTTAATTGTAAAACCTCTAGTAATATATCATTTGAAGTATTTCGGAAACCAGTTTTAAGAACATCTTAAGAACACTATCAGGCTGATTTCTCACTAAGCACCCCTCAAATAAGAACACGATCCGCCTTTAATAAACCTGAAAAAAGTGTTCTTATATGCCGGTGTTTACTGTACTTTATTCAAACTTATGCTAGTCGATTTTGCGCAAGCTGTATCAGGACGCGCAACAGAAAGTCGGGTTACGTTTTGCGATGGATTAAACCGCTCAAAAGTCTATCCCTTCTGAGGATTCGGTCGGAAACGAACGTTTCTTTTGTTAATAGTTTAATACAGTAAAAACCCGCGTATAAGCCTTAATCTCGGAAATCGAACACCGAATTTTGAGTGAGTTCGATTTCTGAACCAATCGAACTCAATGGAGCAAATCGAACCCAATGGAACTCAATCCAGTTCAATTCAATTCAACTTTATTTCCTCTTGACGAGGTGTCTTAATTTAGTTACGAACGTTTATAGTTGCCGATGATGTTTCCATTGTATTAAATAAAAGTGCTTAAGCATGGTGGCCAAATAAACCATTCATTTTCCTTGCTGGCCCCCCATATTACCTATTGGTGTTACATTTGATACAGGCGAGGAAACAGAAAGAGCGTGGAAACATAGAACATGGTTAAAAATGATTATTGTAGTTAAGTAAAATATAGTAGAGGTACGGCGGACACATTCTAGGAAGGAAGAGAGTTTTGTATACACCCTTTTAATAAGTCTAATATATGCCGTTTTCCGCTAATGACGTCGAACTCATGCTTTCAAATTGTATTCAGAAATGTACAAAGGCCGAAAACTTTTCCGATTTCTTTTCTTGTTTTAAGCCTTTGTACATTTTCTGAATGAAATTTGAAAGCACGAGTTCGACGTCATTAGCGGAAAACAGCATATATAAGACTTATTAAAATGGTGTATACAGAGCGAGAGATAATGTTTAATTTCAAGAGACCAGTTATTTTGAGTATTGCTTAGAGAGTAAGGCCCGGTTCAGACGCCGATCTTCTCATGAGCCGAACCTAATTCCTTGAATTAAGTACATGAAAAGACGTCGTAAAATTTGTACTTGTTAACGATTAGCAATTGAGTGCAACACAGCCTTGTTAATTATTTATTCTGTGTGAAAATGATTCACCGTAAAAATACACAATGACCGATAAATGTTCTTTCCAGAACGAAAGCGTTAAAATCTAAATATGCCCGGTCTGTCAAGAACGAGACGGATTCAAGAACAGACGCAAGCTTTTGCGTAAAGGAATTCTTGCTGCTATTTCGTTCAACCAACACGAGTAAAATTTGGATTCTCCGCACCGGATCCAAAAACATTTATTTCCATTGACGTGCCTCTTTGAGCGACACCTTCAAGTATATCGTACGGATCATTGGTTAATAAGCCGCTAGTTTGAATTATGAATGAAAAAGCTTTCACAAAAATTTTAACAAGGGGTGGACAACACATCATGCTCCCAGCCACAAATGAACAATACATTATTGAATAGACATCGGTTCTACTCCAGTAAACTTTATAGTAAATAAAGGAGTTGAGGATTTTGATAAAAGGTGATTCACAGATACTATTTTAGTGGCGTGATCTCTTTGTTCGTAATCGACTTCATTTTGGCTCGCGACCGAATGAAATCTTAATGGCAACTAAGTTAGTCGCCTTGGTGTGTAACAAGGATGTTAACGAAGCAGAAACCTGGAACACGGAATATTTCATTCATTCGTCATTCATCCGGTCTGATTTTTGAAGTTATCCACTTCGAGTCTGAAAAGCAGTAGAATCGATAAAACGACTGAAGACAACACAATGTTTCTGGCATAAACTTGTTTGGACTTTTAACCTGATAAGAACTTACCTTTGCAAGAAGTCGGGCAATCTTGTCCATGTGCCGTTCTTCCACGTTCATTTAGTAAATCTTGCCTATGGACTTCGAAGCTCTTTCGGAACTGGCGTTTCACGTAATCTCTAATATGTTTAGGAACTTTTTTCTTCTCCTTGGAAGGTTGAGTAGGCTGCGTATGCGAGGTACTTCTCTTTGAAATGTGCAATGATGGCATGCTCTGTAAGAACGCAAAAAATATATATATTTCTTGAAAGTCATTCTGTCCTATTACAAACGTCAAAAAGTTGAGTCCTCTCTCGAGTGTAAAGTAGCATCAGCGAAGATGATATGTGTAGTTCGTGTTTTTCTAACACAAAGTACACTTGCCTTAAAGTGCTACTAAGACGAAATTTGCATCTTCCCTATCTAAGCCATTTTGGCCCATAAACATGCAGTTTGTAGGAGAAGAAGAATGCTGTTTACCATTTTCAAATATCTCTTTTTGTTCTGGAGATATTCAAGTTTTTTTAATATGCAAATTAGCCAAGTGATGACGTCATAAACCCAACCAAATTTTGATCAAGTATGATGGAGAAAGATATCTCAGCCAGTTTGTATCAGAAATACTTGGTTCTTTGCAGTAAGATTCTAGTAGATGTGTTCCACAATACGAAAATACCATTTTTGTTACCATGGCAACATACTGGGTTCCAGACCTCCCTGATACTAAAGGCTTTGCAGGCCACCTTTGGCGTTCTGTTTTGATATTTGCAAATGGTGCCTCATCTGCATGATCCTGCCAGCATATAAAGATGTTAGGTCGAGTTTGTGGCCTTGGTAAATGTTTTTCTAGTCTGAGATCACCAAAATATTGAAATCAGGTTGGAGGGGACTGGAAAAGAGTGAGTTGCCATGGGAACCAATTTCTTTACAATCGGAGGTGTGTTGCCTTCAGAACTATTAGCTCACCAAGTTTCAATGGTCTTTGTTGCAAATTGACCGAGATAGCTCTATTTATATTCTTGATGTTCTATTGGGTTGGGTGAATGACGTCATCAGCCTTCTCATTTACATATTTTACACATTTTTCAAACTTAAATATCTCCGGAACCAATGCAGATAATTCCAAACGGTAAACAGCGTTTTTAATGTTTCATGGTACTCTATGTGATAAACCAAAAAATTCAAGGGATAAAAATTTGATCATAGTAGCACTTTAAATGTCAAATACCAATTTGCAATAAGTGATCAACGTTTGAAGATAATGAAGCAAGCAATGGATGGTCTGCATCTTTTTTCTTCTAATTACCGCTTTCTTCCACATGTCACGTAAAATAAACATCGATTTTGGGTGACGGATGTGTAGGTTAGCAGCATCCGCCATGTTTATTTACTACCCCTGAAAACTGCTGACCATTTTCACTGCTTTTACTGGAACTGTATTAGGAACGGCCGAAAAGAATGGCGTCTGAATCAACAGGCGTACTTTTGTTAATTTGGGTCGGTCCAAATTCGAATTGAGTTCGGCTCATGAAAAGATCGGCGTCTGAGTAATGTTTGATATGTTTAGAACAGGTGTGTACATTCAAATATTTGAGGTATTGTGGGATAGACTTCCAAAGATCGATAACTTTAAGTGAAATCATCTGCTTGCCAGTGTTCGGCCTAACATGTGGCTAATATAAGTTTTGTTGGGTTGCATCTCTAGTATTGTAGCTATACACTTCGCTAGCAATTCATTAGATTGAGATCCATTAGTTCGACAACCGAACCTACTGGATTACACTAGTTACAAAATCATGAGTTCGAAAATCGAACCTTCTATTTTAGCTTTCAATTTACGGTTCAGTTCACCACATACGAGATCATGTGAAGAATAAAGCACTCGTTTACTGGTTAAGCCTTAGCACTCGTTTCAGTGATAATGCCTAAGCACTTTTATAAAATCTTAGCTTTTATTTTACGGTTCGGTTAAGTACAAGGCACTGCGGCAGCAGTCATTCTCCTCATATCGAGATGGTAGAAATGAAAATATCAAGGAACAAAATTTGCATGAAAATTTTCATGAAGAGGAAACCTCTCAGAAACAAAAACAGAGAGCGTCAAATGCCAGGATGGAAGAAAGATATCAGCCCGTAACTCTACTGGCATCGCGTCTCAAACAATGAACGACGAACGGACCACAGTCATCGTTGGAGACTCCATAATAAAAAATGTTCAGGGAATAAAACTAGCGAAGGCTGTGGGACATCGTGTAGTCGTCAAGCCGTTCCCTGGAGCCACAATTCGCGATATGCGTTCGCATGTTGTTCCTACAATTGAAAAAGCTCCTGATCAAATTTGTGTACATATAGGGACCAACGATTTTAAATCATCCACACCGAACAATGTGGCAGATGCTATTATCGACTTGGCCACAGAGGTTGAAATAGTTATATCTGAATTAACTGCAAGGAATGATGATTACAGTGGCGCCGTCAAAGCGGTAAACAAACGTCTAAAACACTGTTACCACTAGAATAACTGGAAACTCATCAGCCATGCCAAAACCAGGTCTAAAGGACTTAATATAGGTGGACTGCATCTCAATAGGGAAGGTAACGAGCTATTGCAAATGAACTTT
>NC_090881.1:34998420-35018420 GCF_036669935.1 Montipora foliosa
GAAATGCCCACGGTTTGTAACTTTTAAACTTCATCATTACGCCCTGAAAAAAGGAAACATCGACAGTTATTGATCATATTTTCATGGAGCAACCTGCTTTTTGGTATTCTTTTCTCTTCACGGCCTTAATTTATTTTAACTCTTACCACCGGCTTTTATACACTTCATCCCTCGACGAGCTGTCTCATTCGCGCAAGAAACTTGCTTACGTAGCACATTCCTGGCTCGTCTGATGACACACTAGTCGAAGTTGGGTCACAATTTGATTGACGTGTTAAGGAATTTTGGTCGACATAAAATATCGAAAATTCGCATAGAAGTGTGTTTGACAGACAGACAGACAGACAGTTTATTCTCTAAATATAAACAGGTTTACAGAGAAGTATAATCAAGACTTAATGAGAAAAGGGCAAAAATAGTTAAACTAATACCTTGCCCTAAAAGTTGCAAATATATAAAGATTACCTAATTGATTAAGTGGATACAAAAGAATAAGAGACACAGAACACACATACACACACATACATAAAAGCAATATATAAATCAAACATGAGCAAAACAAAGCAACCATGTCAATCAGCATTTATTAGTATCGCGATAAGTAATGACTGAAAAGGGAATTCTTAAAAAGTTTTTTAGAATTCCTAGAGCGGATTGAAAGGGGGAGATCATTCCAAAAATAACGTCCAATAATAGTGGGAGAGAACTTTCTGATGTTTTTTCTGTAAAAGGGAATATATAATTGTCATAAAGAGACATTGCGAGTGGTATAGCTATGTTGTTCTGATAAAGGAGATATTACAAAATTGGAGGGTTTGTGATCACATAAAAGATCAAAGAAGTGTGTTGATAAACATACAAGGTCAATGGACTTCAAAATCGTTTCCTCTCTTTCGGTCTTTCTAATATTTGATCTTTTGGCCGTCTTTGGTAAGCGTATTCTATAATTTGAAGCTGCACAGTAATGGAACTGTATTCAAACTTTGCGCAAGGAACAGCGGTATTACCACGCGCAAAAAAATAAGTCGGGTTACGTCTTGCGATGTATAAACCTCCCAAAAGTCTACCAGTCTGAACATTCGGTCGGAAATAAACGTTCCTTTGTTTAATAGTTATCTGGTCATAATTTGAATGAGTGAATGAAAGAAGCTTTGACTGAGGTGTTTGCCTGTTTGCCATCGATTGCGTCAGATTCTCTGAAAGTAAACAATGTAGTAAAAGTGACCTTGAATGACCCTTGCGCCATCAAGGAGGGCTTTTGGCGCAAACTTAAGTGAAGGATGGTTGATTTCTCAGTGCGCTGAAAAATATAAGGTCGGAAGGGATTTGAAAGGGCCTTTTACTTTAATAAAACTTATGTTCTGGACAATCTAGAGGAGATTACCGGACCAACCTGCGAAATGCAGAGGGGGAATACAAGTTTGTTTTTCTTTCGATTCAGTCAGGATAAATTATGATATGAAGACTGTGGAATAACAGTTCTACATACATATGCTACAACACTCTGGAAAAGTCCCCTTAGAAATATCGCTGTTTTTGCTATCATGCTCTCATACACCTTAAGCCTTTTTGAGAAATCACTGGCAAGGCGGTCACATTTTTGCCCCTCTTTCCCCCCTTCCCCCCCCCCCCCCCCACTTCTCTTTGCGAAGAGTGTGTTGGATCTTTAACGTTACACAATTTATGAACAAGGGTAACCTGCGATCATGACCTCCCTCCCTACTTATCATCTTGGTACGCCAGATCGCAGGTTAGAACAAGGGTTGAGAGACTTTGGCAACTAAGGCAGAATATAGAGCCTATGTGTTTTGAACCATCTTGTGTTTGATCGACAAGCAAACCAACTATCATTTTCTGTATCTGATCCTTTTATTCACAGACGAAAGAGAGGAAAGTAGAAACGTAATAGTGTATATGGTCTATACAAAAAATACTTGCATATTTTGTTATCCGCCGTTTAAAAGTAGTACAAATACTGAATTACTTTGCTTGAAAAGCAAGGCCTTACAATCTTGATGATGGAAACGGTAATTCTAGGGTAGTTTCTCTCCAGCGCAAGGGTCGGTTAAGCGGAGCTCGTTTCCACGTTGTTGGGTTTTTTTGCTTAGCAAGCATATTTCGCATGCCATGCATTTTATGACAGGCGTACGTCTTTATTTGAACACAGACTTAAGGAGCATGGCAGTGCATCTTATCTGTTGGTGTATTTTACATAAACTTCATTGGGCGAGGTTTTGCCGAGCCGCTTTCGGGATAATTTCACATGGTACAAGCTAACATTTGCGGCTTTCAAAGTCAGATAACTGAGGGAATTTCCTTTCTTATCATAGTCAATGCATGGAAATGGTTATGAAATTCGAGTAGTGTTTTTGTTTCATGCTTTTGTTCGTCTTCTTGACCTTGACGGTACGCAAAACACAGTGCCCTTTTTCGAGAAGATAACCAATCAAATCTTTCCATTAAATTATTCGGAACGAATTTGCGAACCCGAGCGAAGCGAAAACAAAAGATTGTGCACTGTCACAGTCAATTCAACATTGATTGCGACAACATTGTTCTCGCTTTTGAAGGTTTTAAGGTTTTATAAGCAGTCACTCGATTTATAGGCCTAAGCACTCTTTTTAAGTAAGAGATAAATACCGAGAACGGAGGTATTAATCCATTAATACCGACATAGCACTCGTTTACTGTTTAAGCCTAAGTGCTCGTTTCAGTGATTAGGCCTAAGCAATCTTTTCTAATTTTAGCCGTCATTTTACGGTTCGGTTGAATACACTTGCGAAGAAAATAGCACCTGTTTACGCTCTGACACGTTTCAATGAAGTGTTTAGGCCTACCAAGCGCTTCTACGCTTGATTTGGGGGAAGATTGCAGACAGGACAGGGGGATTGGGATATAAAATTGAAGTTGACAAAGCACAGGAAATTTGCAATTTCACCAGCAACAAGAAACTATTTCACAAAAAGAAATAGTGTTTTGTTTCTGGAATGGGAAGGGCAGGAGAAAAGATAAAATACTGTAGTGTGGGTCACTTGGTCGGTCATATATATTTCGCTTCGTCTATTGAAACTCTCAACAAAGAAGGACAAAAATGTGGACGCAAACTCTGTGAACGGTTAGAAGCCTGTCAAGGAATATTAACCATTAAAGAGAAGAACATAACGATACTTATCTACAAATACCTAATTTTCTTTCAAATGCCACAGCATAAAATTTCAAATATTTCTGTTTTCTGTGAATCTTCCATTACTTGTGTTACATGTGAACCTAGGAAGCTACCAGTACTAGCTTTAAAATAACTGGTTCCTGGAAAACCCAATTTACCGGTACTACTGCAACTCACCAGTGCGAAGATTGTTTACATTACTTATTACCACGAAGAGAGATAGCTGTGGATTTTTCAACAATATATCCCTTTAATGTAACCGAAAATCATTCAGATAGTGAAACTTCATATTTATGACCCATTTCCTTCACTTTCATGTTTGTCAAAAAATTATGATTTGCTATACTTCAGGTTCACATGTTCACAAGTTTGTTTTTTCGTTTCATAGATGTTTAGATGTTCAATTACAAACTCTGTTTTGAATGGCCACTCTACCTCATTGTGTAAATAGTTCACCCTGAATTCTAAATAGGTACAATTTGGCTCTGAGGAAATGAAACGAAACAAAAATGTAGTTTAAGGAATGGAGGCAAATAAAACAAACCGTGCCATTGTCACTGCAGCCTCCAAAACAGCAAATTAAAAGCCAGTTTGATAAAACAGCAAAGATCCACCCCTAACCCTGGGCTCATTCGACAAGAACTGCTAAAGATGATGAGATGCTTATGTTTAGGACTTGCACAAATTGTGCCCTTCTTTAATTAGGCACAACAGGTTTCATGAGCAGCATTCCAAGACATCACATTGTCTTCACTGGTAGGACAAGACATGGAAAAGTTCTTTTCATAGCTTAAAAAGTGCAAGAAGCAGATCGTTAATCCTATGGAATAGCATGTTCAACAATGTACATTGGCTTGATTATGTCAACTTTACCACAAAATATATTTACAATAACAAGTTGTAAGAATGTGGGCACTAAACATGCTGTGGTTCCCTGTTGGCAATCAGAAAAGAATTAAAATACTGATTTTACAATGACATGACAATACGAGCACTCAATGGACGAGATGAGAGATAAAACCACAATACAAAATTCAAGTGGGTCCACTGTGAAAATGAAGTACCACAGCTATGTGGTATAATAATACTTCCTTTTAGGGAAATAGCGTGGGGTCAATGTATACTGGGGAAAGTCGTCGTCAGAAGGCTCATATACACCGATAAGAAATCAGATAATCATTCAAGTGTATGAAAAATTAACGATAATTAGGTTTAATTGATTGAAAATAAACATGCAATATAAACAAAACATTACGGAAGACAGCGAACAAACCTCCGTGACTAAATAGCTAGAACCAGGGCTTTCATTAAACCTTAGCTCACTGGATTTTACGGTAATCAAATGTCTGTGATGTTACGGGTGAAACCACAGGTACCCCAAGCTCGATATATGAGCAGCTCTTTATATGATGACCTTTGCATTGTTACGTGACTCGAGCGATTTGCATATTTATAAGGATTTGTATGGGGAAAATAACGATTGTTTCTGTGACCTAAGAAAATGTAGCGATTTAAATAAAAATCGTCTTACCTTACTTTAGTTGAGTGTTTTTTCCCTCCTGTGTGGTCTATGAGCCGATTTACGGCCATTCGTGTTAGTTTTAGAGGAACCGGTTTGCTCCGTCTATATATATAGAGTAGTATATATAGAGGGAGCTACATTTTCATAGGTCACAGAAACAATCGTTATTTTCCCCATACAAATCCTTATAAATATGCAAATCGCTCGAGTCACGTCATATATCGAGCTTGGGGTACCTGTGTTTGGACATTCGTTAGCGCTATACAGTGTCTTTACAGTGTGAAGAGTCATACTCACGGTTTGTAAAAAATGTAAAGAAAGTTGAATTCATACAATTCCAAGTGGAAAAGTAGAGAGTGTATTGCGCTAATGGGTTTCACGCTCTGCATTCCGGATTCCAAAGCCTCGCATTTGCTGGATTTCGGTTTCCTTCACATCGGGCGACATTTCATTTATTCCATATCATCGTGTGATAATTTTTTTCAGGTCTTCCAACGAAGCCGTTGAAAATCGTTCCCGTTCGTCAAGGTCAGAACATAACATTGCCGTGCACTGCTTTAAGTAGAAAAGCACTCGAGGTGGAAAAGGGTCGTTTCCTTTATGTCCGATGGTACATGTGGGCCTATAATGGCGTTAAAGCACAATGGGTATTTCTTGCCGGGATGAAAGAAAATGGCGACGTGAAAGTGGAAAGAGACTTGTATAAAGGTTTTAACATCTCAAGAGATGGCGGGCTGTATATTCGTGAGGCGCAACCTTGCCACGCCCAGAAATTCATGTGTAGAGTCGCGCTTTGGAGTAAAAGAACCCCAGTGACGAGGAATGTAATCCTAAGGCTTACAGACGAAAATGGTAAGTTTAGAGCCACAAACTCGCAATCAAGGCTAATTTACATAGAAACTAGGAGAGGAATTTTTTGGTGCAATTTCGAAGGGATACTATCGTGATTTTCTATTTCGAAAAAAAATCGTTACTGAAAATTGAACATACGTTGGTCGACTGTCACAAAGGCTACTATCGTGATTGATTAAAAAAATGGAGCTTAACCAAAAACACAATATATAGGCTTATGCAAAATTTGGGGGAACAAACAAAGAGTATTATGGTATTCTCCGAAATCAAAATGATTATTTTTCTTACTTAAATGTGGCAACCACTTGAACAAAAGAACCCTTTGTTTTGCACCCAATAATGTGCTTTGGTTGGCATATGAAGGACCTTAAATTAAGCAAGAAACGTTTTTAAGCCACGAACCGCTACGGAAGTGAGCTGTTTTCCTAATGAAATCGTATTTGATGATTACCACATTTAGGGCGCGTTCGATTGACCGTATTCCGGAATAAGAATGCATGGAATAAAAGTTAGAAGTCCTTCGCTTTTACGGAGATTCACATTAAAATGATCGAACACTTGCTAAAATGCTATTTTAAACATATCTTTATTATACTTGTTGCTTCATAAGCGCCAGATATACCGTTTTAACGCATCACTCTACGTATTCCTATTCCAGAATAGGGTCAATCGTACGCACCCTTAGATTGTATGGTTTCCTATTGTGGCTCAAAAACCTCCCTCTATAACAATAACCAGGTGATGTCAACGATATCTCGCAATGGAATTCGAAATTCAGATATGTCCAAGAATGGCTCTAATTAGATAGCTGAGTTTTGAAGCAAGCAGCCGTGGACAATCTTCCTGTCGGTGTACGTTGGATCAGTGGCTTGATCCGCTCAGCGTGATTACAAGTTGAGAATAAACATTTTGAGCAAGCCACAACGTAGATTTGATCATTTAGGGGCGTACTATATTTCTGCTGGCCAAACCAGCCTTCTTCAGGTAGAATGAGAATTTGAATGAGAACTCCAGTGAGAATTCTCATTGTACCTGAAGAAGGCTGGCTTGGCCAGCCGAGATATGGCATACATCTACGTTGTATCGACTCTAGACTTGCCACAAGTCAACTTCACGAGAATCCCAGGAGAAATGTCTTAGCGAGCGAAGCTTGATTTTTCGGACGCGAAGCGCATGAGCGAGCGACGAAGTCGCGAGAGGTCGACTTGTCTCGCCGGAAAGGTTTTAATTTGAGTTTCGCTCGAAGCTATCTGGAACACAACAGTCGACTTATTGACAGACCCAATTTTCACAGCACTTGCAATTGTTTGTCCTCATCTGGTATAACAAGCGACAAGAAGACGCCGTAAAAACCTACAAATAAACCGCGAATTACACTCTGAAATAAATAACTGACGGAAAGCGAGTTTTTACTCACCATTTGATAAGAACACTGTCACTACAGTAAGCACAAATCAATTCGCAGTTGCAAGTTTGTCAAGCAAAATCACGAACAGGAATCAGCTCCCGCCGCATGCTGGAATATCGTTAGGATTGGCATGGACTAATAAATCAAAGGGGATGACGTCATTCGCAAGTCCTGCACTTGAATGGTGCAATCCGACGAAAACAATCGAACATGTTTGTTTCTCCGAAATCTAAAGAGGAAATTTCCGGAACACCGGAACATCCCGGAACATCACGGAACATTCCGGAACACCTCCCAAAATACCAAGAAATCGCGCAAATATTTTACCGTTTTAAAATTTAAATATAAAATATATCACGCGCGCGTGAGCTTTTCTAAACTACACTGATTGCCCATAAAATAATTTGATTTCACCTTCATAATCTCGAAAAACTTACAAGCGCTACACAGTCACAAATTTTTTGCCGGCTTCCCGCAGTCTACCCTCTCTTGCAGGAACTAATACCAAGTATAATTCTCGAAATAGCTATTTGTGAAGCAGAATATAAATATATTTTCCCATGAATAGTGAAAAACGTAAAGAAACTTGAAATCATATAATGCTTTGAAGCGTTAAAATGCTCACTAGTGCTCATTTTCCAGCTGTTCTTAAAGGATTACGAAAATGGAAAACCCGTTTTGCTTTAAAACGCGTTAACACTGTGAAATGTACAATAAAAAAGATAGCAATAAACATTTAGATTAATTAACAGGCGTATCATCTGACAACTTCATAAAACCAAGAAGGCACTAGCCAATACAATGGCATCACCCGCGATGCTCGAACCCCTGCGACACCGGAGCAGAGCTCTACCTACTGAGCCAGGAAGGTTTCAAGACATATTTGATAAACCAACCAGATGCCACAGTTGAGGGTACTTATGGAACATCAATAGATCTTTTGGGCAAAAACAACGCAGTTGTCCTGGCACCAGGCTGTGATGATGTAAAAGCCCGGATGGTCGAGAGCCGAAGATAGAACTCGGAACGTCCCCATCTTGTCACGCCAGGGAAGCAAAAGGAGAACATATGTGTGAGAAAAATTGTCCGCATTTTAATGGAATACGAATTTTGCTCCCATACTGTTGTGACAGCCCAGCAAAATGGGGAACTGCTTGCTTTTCTTAACCACTACAAACAGTCATGGGCAAAGACAGGCACAAATCTTTGAATGACTGTCCGTGCATTCAAGGAGCGAAGCCGTCATTTGTGCCGATTTCGCTGGTCATCCCCGACGGATTGCGTCTCTCACAGAGTGCCACAAAAACTACATTACAAAAGAGTTCGGTCTGAGAGCCTGTTAGATTTAATTCATGTCATTTTTTTTTTATGTTTTTGTGCTTTGTTTGACCGGTTTATAAAGCTGTTGAAGTTCAATTAGATCAATTAGATGTCAGCTTCCGCTTTATTATTCTTTGTTTTAGATGTGTTTTGCATGGTGATAAGTTAAAAATAAAAGTTAACTAAAGATAAAAATGAATCCCAAGATAACTTGCACGCTGTAGTTAATTTGCTTGACATCGTTTCCATTTAAACACTAATAAGTTGAGAAACTTTTTTGTATAATCACCTTGGGATCAACCCATGATGTTAAAGTGGCTTCCTCTTTCTTCGATACTGCTTGAATTTTTAAGTTGTACTGAAAAGATATTTAAGTTGCCAAGAAAGGGTTGTTTCATTAATGAAACCAACAAAAGTTTGAGCAATTGTATTGTAATTGAAAGTCTCGCGTCTTTGGTCTTTTCAATTGTTCCTATTCATGATGCTAATTTTCATATTACTTCGCGTCCTCTTTCATTTTTTCATTTTTATTTTATTTATTTTTTTTAGATTTTGCACTTTTCCTGGTTTTCTGGGAGGTGCTCCGGGTTTTTTGGGGGGTGTTCCGGAATGTTCCGTGATGTTCTGGTGTTCCAGAGTTCCTGGAAGTACTACATGCTGAAAATTGTTGACTTTGTGCTAAAGGTTTCAGAAACAAAGACGAAATAAAATGAAAGCTTATTTCAATCTCGAGTCCCGCTTGGAAAGGAAATCTGCGGTGATACTTTTTGGACCAACACTTTGTGCCGTAAGTTGTGCTAATAGAAACGAAACAAGAGCGTACCAGCTAGCTCAAAGGTCAGACTTTTCCCAGCTCCCGTTGGAGCAAACACAAACACATCTCTGCAAGATATGCTTGAATTATTTTCCCCTGACAGTCGCGCATTTCGGAATATCCTGTGGCCTTAGTAGCTTCATCCATAACTTAAATTACAAGTCACGCTTCACTGCGTAGGGCAAACTTTGATTGACAACTCTATCTACAACTCTATTGACAACTCTATCTCTAGTCCACGAGGACTACTCTGATTGGTCTAGGTCAGCGACCCGTTTTTGGGTCGATAAAATCAACGCCAATGAAGTATGAAAAAGTCAAGTGAGGCTATGATCCTCGCGCGCCATCTACGTTCTCTCCAACTTCAGCGTCACTCATGTCTCAGAATACAGACAATTGACGTCGCAAAGTGTCCCCTCGATGCTGGTCCTAAAGTAAGGATAAAAAAACTGGATATACACTAAGCTAAGAATAACGCAAACCTTCACCCTTACCTTTTTGTCGGAAATAAGTAGCAGATGCTTAGACTCAAATGGATACTTCGTGTTGGCTGTCAATATTAGGCGTGCATCTAATTTAGGTGCACGTGTGTGGACGTAAGTGCGTCTAAACAAGGTGTTGTGCTAAAGTGCTTTTAAGAATTAAGGTAAAGTAGGAGAGGAGCATAGTCCATGAACTATGAGAGTAGTGAACACAACCTCGTGGACCTAAGTGTGTCTAAACAAGGTTTTGTGCCAACGTGCTTTCAAGAATTAAGTGAACAAAAAACGAGTGAAAGCCTCAGACTTGTTCTTTATGCTGTCGGCGAGGTTTTTGGCAAAATGTATCACTTAAGGGAATTTTCCAGCTTCAACAGGAATTCTACAATCGTCGGCTACAAAAACATTTCAGTTTCGGTGCCATAGTGGAAAAATCCTGTAACAATCAACAGATATTAAATTTTTTATTGAGCAATGTGCAACGCTGCAAAGCGTCAACTTAAGAAAGGCCTGTTTGATCTTTCCTAATAGACCATTTTACAGCTCTGTGCTCAGTTACAAGGCGTTTGAATAATAGTGAGGCTGGAGTTGACCTTGCTTTGATTCAAACCTCATTGCTTTTCTTAGGAAAATCATGTTGTCATGCCAACGAATTTCTATTTACATAAGAAAAGCAGTGAGGTTTGTATCAAAGCAAGGTCAACTCCAGCCTCATTTTTATTCAAAGGCCTGGTAACTGAGCAGAACTGTGGAATGGTCTATTGTGACAAAATTAATTGCATATTGCTTTTTTGGGAACTGCACCCGTTCAGTTAAATCAGAAAAAGTAGTTAACAGTCAAAAGCATTGGTCATTGATCTCTTCACCATTTTATAACGATAATTTCGACCCCTCAAATGGCTGAATCAAGCTTTATTAGTGACGTAGTCGTGGACTTAAGCACTCTTATTTTTCTAATTCTAATTTAGTTGAACTTGAGTCCATTGTTAATTATAATCTGAGAATGGTATCTGACTGGCTTATGGCTAATAAAGTTTCATTAAATATTGATAAGAAAAATTTCATTATTTTCCATCCCCCTCAAAAGGTCAAGGGGCACATGGTCAAACTAAAAATCTCTAACAGGGAGATTGTGCAAGAGAAATTTATTTAGTACTTGGGTCTTCTCATTGACTCACATCTCAGTTGGAAGTATCACATTTCACATATTTCAAGAAAGATTAAGAAATGTATTGGCATACTCTCTAAGATACGGCACTCTGTGACTGATCTGGTCCTTGTACAGTTGTATTACTCACTTATCTATCCCTTCCTGACTTTTAGTCTAATAACTTGGGGGACTACATATCAAACAACTCTCCTTCCGCTTATCACCTTACAAAAAAGAGCTGTCAGAATAATAACATTCTCAGAGTATAATTGCCACTCTAGTCCGCTCTTTCGGAAATTGAAAATACTTAAAGTTAGTGACTTATTATACTTGTATTGTGCTTTATTCATGCATGACTATTACTCCAACAGATTGCCCTTAATTTTTAACGATTTTTTAAAGAGTATCAACAAAGTGTGTCAATATCAAACCAGACTGGCGAGTAAGATTTCATATTATCTGCCTAAAGCGAGGATCAATTATGGCAAATTTAACATTCGTTTTTTTGGAGCTAAAGTTTGGAATTCCTTTGAAGAGTCATTAAAATCCAAGAGTCGTATCTGTTTCAAAATCTTCTTAAAAGAATCGCTTATCTCCAACTACTGACTGGCTCATTGATGTAGTTTATTTTCCAGTTTTTACGTGTGCACTTCCCCTTGGCTATTGTTATTTGTGTGTGCGTGTGTGTGCGTGAACGGTAAATCGTGTCCGTAGTTCTATGTTAATGTAGGGTATTTGCAAATTTTCCGCTTGGCCCAGCCACTTAGCTCGATTAGCTTAGCTATTTCCAAGTGGCTGTACTCTTTTCCTTTGTAATTTTTTTCTTTCTTGTATTTATGTTAACTCTATATAATTTCTGGGCACGAATAAAGAGATTGATTGATTGATTTATATCGTAACCTTGTAATATTCAGCGAAACATTTGTTCAGGAGCCATGTTTATAGCGTAACAAAAAGCAGGCCTGGCTGCTCAGGTGGTCAGGCCAGGTTACATATAGGACGCGTTTCCTTTTTTATGACGTCACCTACTTGGGCGCTATTAAAATCAAGCCCCTTAAAAAGGTCTTAAAAATCAATGTCAATGTCTAACTTTGATATTATTCCACTTTAGAAAATCGCCCTACAGAGAAACCTGAACCAACTGAGGTCAGAACTACAAGCGAATCCAGGAACCAAGGTACATTAATATGTCCCAACATTGTCTTTATGTACCGAGATATGAAGTTCAGCCTTGACAATTACACGGAATTTTAATCGCGTAACAAAAATCAGGCTTGGCTGCTTAGGCAGTTAGGCCAGGTTACACATAGGACGCTTTTCCCTCGTTATGACGTCACCTAGATGGGCGCTATTAAAATGAAGCCCCTGGAAAAGGTGTTAAAAATCAATGTCAATTGTCTAACTTTGATACTGTTCCACATTAGAAAATCGCCCTACAGAGAAACCTGAACCAACTGAGGTCAGAACTACAAGCGAATCCAGGAACCACGGTACGTTAATATGTCCCAGCATTGTCTTAATGTACCGAGATATGAAGTTCAGCCTTGACAATTACACGGAATTTTAATCGCGTAACAAAAATCAGGCTTGGCTGCTTAGGCAGTTAGGCCAGGTTACACATAGGACGCTTTTCCCTCGTTATGACGTCACCTAGATGGGCGCTATTAAAATGAAGCCCCTGGAAAAGGTGTTAAAAATCAATGTCAATTGTCTAACTTTGATACTGTTCCACATTAGAAAATCGCCCTACAGAGAAACCTGAACCAACTGAGGTCAGAACTACAAGCGAATCCAGGAACCACGGTACGTTAATATGTCCCAGCATTGTCTTAATGTACCGAGATATGAAGTTCAGCCTTGACAATTACACGGAATTTTAATCGCGTAACAAAAATCAGGCCTGGCTGCTTAGGCAGTTAGGCCAGGTTACACATAGGACGCTTTTCCCTCGTTATGACGTCACCTAGATTGAAGCCCCTGGAAAAGGTGTGAAAAATCAATGTCAATGTCTAACTTTGATATTATTCCACTTTAGAAAATCGCCCTACAGAGAAACCTGAACCAACTGAGGTCAGAACTACAAGCGAATCCAGGAACCAAGGTACGTTAATGATATGTCCCGGCATTGTCTTAAATGTACCGAGATATGAATTTCAGCATGAACCGTAAAAAGAGCCAGTCTTTTTACGATCCACGATTTCAGCCATGAAAATAATACCGAACATGAAACAACAGAAGCTAAGGATTACTATGAGTAATATTAGAGCGGTTTTCAATTGAGTGTCGTAAAACAAATAACAAAGCAATTACTTCGACCAATCACAGCAAGTGCAAACAACACAATGAACCAATCCAAATTCGTAGCAATTCCGTGTAACTTGCTCAAAGCGCGGGAAAATTCGCACGTGCAAGTCGCGATTGGTTTTGCTTTTCTTTTTCATTGGTTGATAAACTGCCGCAAGATTTTTAAACCAATCACCAAGCTTACTCATTGCAATCGCGAAATTACTTTCGACAGTCATTTGAAAACTGGTCAAAAGCGATCTTGATCTGAATCACTCACTCAAAACGAGCATGCTCAGTAAGCACAGTGACACTATGCATCATACTTCGACAATACGAACTCACCTGACTATAGCAAATCATAATCTTAAACCGATTATCGTGAAAATTGTTGTTGGGAGACAGTTATACTAACCTTTCCCCGGCGCTTTAGCCTAATAGGTGATTCCTGAGTTGCTGTTCAAAACGAGTCTTGGTGCTCAACCATTCAAGTGATAAAGAGTTTGATTCGCATGAAAATACACCACTCATTTCCATTTGAATGGTTGTGCACCAGGACTCGCAAGCAACAACTCGGAAATGGACTATGGTGTTGCTACATAGTTGTACTGATTTACTCGTCATCTCTCCTTGCAATGAACGACTTATCATCTAAATTGATTGCAACGAAAACTAAAATTTTTCATTGCCAATTTTAAAAATACCTTTAGAATAGCTTTCTGTGGTTTGCTCTTAATTCTATAGTCATTTCTATTTTTTTCTTTTAGTGGAAATCATAGATTCTCACCTGGGTCCTTTTACTGCAACAACCACCATAGCTGTGATTCCAGTCATCGTGAACGTAGTGATGGCTTTTTTCTTGTACCTAGTGCGGAGCCACCTTAAAGCTGTCGTTTGTTTCCATGTTTTGCGTTATTGGCAAAGGCTCACTGGAGTTCAATTTGAAACTGAACCCAGTTTAGGTAGTAACTAAGAAAGTTTATTTCTTTTCTAATGTCAGCGACCTGATATTTTTAGCTTCTTAGTTATTTCAGGGTGCTGGTACCCTTTAGTTATCATATTATATTTAATTGTTTTCGTAATTTACTTTATTTAAATCTCTGGGATACAATAAACATTTGTTGTTCTTTGTAAAGTACAAGCCTCTAAATATTAAGCATGAATTCATTGCTCCCGTTAAAAATTTGGTTCCCTTGTTCTCGAAATTATTTCCAAACTTTTTCTCAGCTTTTTGATCCCTAAAATGGTTTATGTTCCCTAGGAACGTTCAAACAACTACAATGTCAACGTCAACCCAACCGTCATTCAGTTCTAACTTTAAGGCAGCTTTGCACTATAGACCAAATGCATAAATGGCGACCAAAAAAATATTCTTTTGTCTTTGTTCTAATTAGACCAAGTAGTCTCGTTTTAAAGTAACATTTCTTTTGTATTTTGTCCGTGCTAACGAGGCTAGTGGGTCTAATTTGCAAGAAGACCATATAATTTTTTGGCCGCCATTTATGCATTCGGTCTATCGAACGTATTTCGCGATGATCCCCTTTTGCAAAGTTGAAAATTATCCTCTGCATGGATTTGTGGGAACAGCTTAAAAGTAAAGTTAAAGAATGAACTGGAACGATTCACTGTTGCATACTCACCACGTCGCCGCAAACTCCTTACATATTAGTTCCAACGGGGACAAAATTCTGGTTAAGAACTCAGTCAAGCCGCATCGTTTTTCCATGCGAAGCACGAAAGCTCGTTCGTCATAAAAGAGGAGTATATCAACTGCAAACAACAATGCTGCGCTAACAACTGCACTCTTAGGCGTGCAGCACGTGCGTTTGACGTCATGAACCAATCTAGTTCTCAGGGTCCTCTCTGTCCCTCCCTCGAGAAAGTAGATGATAGGACACTGGCAACGAGGTTGCAAAAGAACCTTCCGTGTTGTTTGGTTACAATGAAATGACGGTGAGCTTTTTATCTTTTTACTGACTTAGTTTACTCCTTTTTACGTAGTAGTTTGTCTAAAATGCTCCCTTGTCATACTACCCAATGCAGTCCGGTTTTTTTGCCAAAATAAAAACACTAGCTTTGTGAATCAGACGGCGACAAGAATTACTGAGAAAAATAACGGCGAAACTAGTGCTACATGCATGTACTTGGTTACGAGTATGTTTCAATATCGATTCAACAGGTGCTACACCACGCAATAAATCCGCATTTTAATCTTTCTACTGTCAAAAAATGTTCCAAAACTACTCACTGATCTATCTAACAAAGACCGTATTTCTGCTTGAAATGTTTTTCTTGTGCAATTGTTAAATACAACCCCATGACATTCCTCAGTATATTTATAACGGTGCGCTAGTTTCTTTCTGAAAATCACATATTCTAAAAATTTCCCTTATGTAGTTCTACAATTACTATAAGCGGATCTATCTTTAATAAACCCTCATCACTTAAGTAATCCCTGAATTTATAGTCAATCCAGTGTTAAACGCTGTTGATTTAATGTAGTTGATTGGAAGCAAACTAAGTACGTTGTAAAACGAAATAAACATTGTGGGAACCTATATGGTACGGTCACATTTTAGCCTCCTCAACAATTTACGATGATATTTTAAGGCCTAATAATGTACAGCCCTGCCTCGTCGTGAGGACTGCTGAAATATTAACAAATACGGTTTTAGTCCCGACAACGCACTCGACATGATCAATTCTTGGACACTCTCCGTTTGACAAAGCTGATCGGCCAGAACGGGCATTTGGAAGGACTACTAACTTACAACGCATTCAAATGAACACCCATCGAGGATGATATATACTCCTGCAGAAGGATGCGAGGGATTATCATTTAAGTGTTCCTTCAAATTATTGCATTTTCTTTGCAAACTGATGGGTCTGGGGTGCAGGGATGGCGCAGTGGTGAGATCACAGAGCGCTTCCCACCAATGTGGCCTGGGTTCGATTCCCAGACTCGGCGTCATAGGTGGGTTGATTTTAGTCTGTACCAAGAGGTTTTTCTCCGGGTACTCCGGTTTTCCTCTCTCCTCAAAAACCAAAATTTGATTTGATTTGCGTTGATTTGTTAATTAATAATTCATAAGGGTAAAAGTTGGCAGAAGTTTTGGGGCACAATCGCCCTTATCGGAGTTATCAGCGAGGGGTCATTTGTATCGAATTGACCGTTCAGACTCTTTTGCATGTAGTTTTAAACAAAAAATTGCGTCTGCAGGCTCAACTCCAATAAGGTCCATTCAGATCACATGCATACACTGTAAATCCTGATACATTTCAGATGATGAGCTAGTCAATATTCTGTACCTAAATTACAGAATTATCACTCTGTATTTTAAGGGCCGAAAAGGAACCTCTATGAGATTAACAATGGTTGGCCTGCGACTCGCTATTCTTTGATTGCAGTAACGTGATAAGACGGCCATGTTAGTGTCAAAACAATAGAAAAAAGTAGCTAAAGTTTTGCAAAATAATAGCGTCAAATTCGCAAAGACTTTTTCAGTCTTGTTCGTTCCACCAAAACTTGCCGCCGTGACGTCTGCAATCAAAGAATTGTAAATATCAAACATGCCGCTCCTGTTGCACTTTTCTTTTGAACAAAAGTTATTGTTTTAATCCACGCCCAGGCGAAGTTAAAAATACTTTGAAAATTGTTGTCTTGGGATGACAGAATAGAAATGTATTTGTAGACAATAGGGAGTTTGAGAAAATAGGGAGCTTTAGCAACGACGACGGGAACGGCAACGAGAACGTCATGACAAACGAAAGATGCTATGCTCAGGTATTTATTATTCCATTATTACGTCATTTTACCATATTTGGTCAAGAGACCGCAAAAATACTGGCCTCGGTTGTTCAAAAGGTGGATAGCGCTATCCAACGGATAAATCACTATCCAGCGGATGAACACTATCAAAACCAATTGAGTTATCCAGTGGTGGATAGCGCTATCCACATTTTGAACAACTTGGGCCTGTAGTGTTCCGGTTTGACCGGTTTAGAACAGCAAAGGCGACGACAACGCCAAAAAGCAGTAATATTATTGGTTAAAAGAACCAAAATGATCGTGCTGCACGTGCGACACTTATTTTTGAACATTTGTCTCCCGTACTCGTTAAAACTGCTACGTGAAATGACCAAATTTAAGCTTTTGACGACAACGTGGACAACTGAACTACAGTAAATCTTTCAAGTCTCGTTCTTTGCTGAAAATCGGTCCGTACCAATCCAGTTTTAGAACATTTCGCCCATACTGAATAATATAGGGCGATATATGGGTTACTTTCTTCGTCTTCGGGTCTTAGGGTCATAGGGGTCTTTGTTTTCAAGACGCCCGAAAAAAGGGGAGCATCAAAATTAAAAAAAAAGTGGGCAGCGAAAAAAAAACAAACAAAAAATATTTGAGTGAGCGGCGAAAGAAAACGCGAGCTGCAGGAAAAAATGATCGGCGAAAAAAAGGGAAGGGCAGGAAAAAACTAGCGGCGGACAAAATCAAGATTAAAAAAAGAGAGAAGAGACACTTGTCTCTTACGAAAAAGGAGAGAAGAAATAGATGTCCCTTATGAAGCACTGTAGGAACGACAACGAGAACGTCATCTCAAAACATAAATTCTCATTGTTGTAATCACTTCACGACTATTCCATGCTTTTCAATATGACAAAGGTATGACAGTCCCTCAGGGATGAAAACGTTATGAGCGGCGCTTAATTTAGGGGAGAAAATGAACATTTATCTCTAAGTGTTGAAGTCCTCCATAAAACCTCAAATTTAACTATTTTACGTTGTTAGGGAGCTTACGCAAGGACGACGACGACGGCTACGAGAACGCCACAAAACAATGGGTTTAATGAGAAAAAACAAAAGCTCTGCACGCCCTGCACGTGCTTTTTGCATTTTGGTACATTTCTTTGCCGTTCTCGTCCTGACAACGACGCGAATTGACCAAAGTTGATGTTATGTAGAGGACGTGAGAACCTGACGGAACATTTCAATTTTTTTCCCAAACAACTACGTCTTGCATTCCAGTTTTATTCCTGTAATGTTGATGCACACTTTCCATTCCGAACGACTTGGGGTTATAACGAAATTATTACAATAACGGGAAATAATATTTTTAGAGTACGTTCTCCTTCGCGACGTCGTCGTTCTTGCGTAAGCTCCCTAATTAGGGAGCTTAAGATCTACGACGGCGACGTCGACGAAAACGTCACCTCAAAATGGAACTTTGCTCTAGTGAAAGCCTTTCGCGATTATTCCATCTCGTTCACGTCGTACAATGTGGGCGAAGTATCCTAAAAATAAATTGGTTTCAGACTGAAAATAGAGAATGAAAGATTCTTTGTTGCATGCTCACGTCTTCGTCAAAACCTAAAATTTAGTGATTTCACGTCGTCGTCACGCAGAGAACCACAAAAATATGAGCTAAAATCCGTGCTGCACGTGCAGCACGATTATTTATGCTCTTTTAACCGATGATATCATTGTTTTCTGGCGTTTTCGTCGACGTCCTCGTCGTAGATCTTAAGCTCTCTAAATTGTCTTGCTGACGACGGCAACGAAATGGACAAAAATGAAAAACGCACGTGCAGAGTGTGCAAAGGTATTGTTTTTTTTCCCACGAAATATGCAAATTTGTGGCGTTCTCGTTGCCGTCGCCGTTGTCGTTGCTAAAGCTCCCCAATCTCCCTGTTCTTCAGGGGGACCAAATAACGTAATGACGTCCGAGAGACTCCTTTTCGGATAGTACATTTTGTTGCCTTTCTCTTTAGTGTTTGCAGCCAATTTAGTTTGAAAACAAACGATTAAGAAGTACAAAAAACTTGTAGCCTTGTGTGAGGTGCCTTAAGAAAAACGTGCAACTCTTCTCCTTGGAACAAAGCTGGGGATTTTAGGACACTAATTTTATGCCCAAATATGGACAAAAATAAGATCGAAGCTCCACGCGCGGGAAAGTGCGTGAGCTACGTTAAATCGAAATAAGGAAATTTTTAAACTAAAAAAAACCCAACTCTAAACCGAACTCATGAGCTTCTGTTAACATCTACATCTCTTCCTGATTGAACTGGTCGAGTATAAACTTTCACTTCGGTTCAAGCGGTCAAGGCAACCGGGCATGGTATCACAGAGTACTGAAATTCTACGCAAAGGTACTCCGTTCAACCGTTGGTAAGAATGTGATTGTTCCTTGTGATGAACTAAGATTTCAGAGCGGTATTCAATTCACTGCAGCCGTTATAAAACAGAAACAAGAAATTCAGACTTTGACCAATTATAACGCTAATTAAACACATGCAGCCGTCCTCAAGCCGGGAAAAAAACGCCGTACTGATTGGCTGAAGATGTGGCGCGAGATTTTTAAGCCAATCAAAAGAATGCAACGTTGCAAAGTGCAGGGAGTCGCGACGTTTAATACTTTCGTCGAGGGCGATAACCTTTTCTCATGACCTGGCGGTTATGATTTCCACTTCTCCTTTGTAATTTTTTGAAGACCTATAGAACATGTACATTCGAACAGCTTATGTTTCTCAGCAAATCAACGCAGAATGTTTTCGTTTCAGACATATGCATCGATTAAACTAGGAAAGAAAGACGACATGAATAAAAATAAGCAGATTCTGAGAAACAGCGACTCAAAGTGGGGGATACCAGTTGATCAATCTTAGTGCTTCTGTTACCGTTCCATAAAATTGGAGAAACTACAATTCATCAAACGTATCATTAAGGATGCGTTCGATTGACCTCATTTTGGAAGAAGAATGGGTGGAATAAAAGTTTAAAATCCTTCGTTCTTACGGGGATTTCCATTAAAATTGTCAAACACCTGCTAAAACGCTATTTTAAATATATCTTCATTATCCTTGTTGCTTCAAAACGCGAGACATACCGTTTGAAACCATCACTGCACGTATTCCTTTTCCGGAATTAGGTCAATCGAACGTATCCTAAGTTTTCGTGCATTTAAATGTCACACTTGTAGTTAAAACTGGAACCCGGCTCTCTCTC
>NC_090881.1:35025920-35033420 GCF_036669935.1 Montipora foliosa
CTCTACAGCAGCTACCTAAAAGACGTCAAGTATGCCTTGAACATTGAATCAAAGTGAAGCACTTCTCCAAAGGCATAATAAAATAGGTAAATGAAAACTGAAAACGAAAAACGGGACTGCTACGCAGGCTACTTAAGACAAGGTTATCTGATGGCAACGGGGGAAATTCATCAACAAGTATTCACGAAAGTCTAACTAGTATATCAAGTATCATACTGTTAGTTGATTAATATATCTTTGTCGGCTATAAAGAAAATTTCGCGGTAGTCATCTAATTGACGCTAAAGTAAAACGCTACATGCTCCTAATTGTCAAGTGAATGTTGCCATCTTTGGGTTGAATGCTTCACGGTAGTAAGCTTATGTTACTTTGAGCGTCAATATTGTATAATTATTTTAAGCAATCAATAAGTTGTCCAAAAGACTTGCAAATATTTTAAGTAATTCTTGTTCACTGTTTTATAATAATATTACTATCGAGACAACCATAATAAATGCTTGCAAAAGTAAGAGGCAAGCAGATGTTTCACACTATCAAATTTTGTACACATCAAGATATCGTGTACCGATGTTTAAAAACAATTGAAATTGGTTTAGGTTACGCAAAACTGTCATAAGTTACTCAGTACAACTTGAACAAAAGCCCCACATTTAATTATGTTGTTGCTAGTTTAAAATAGGGTGTCATTGGGACTGAATTTTTAAGAAAGTGCTGCGTTGCACATTTTTTCACATGACGTTCAAAAACTGGATACTTATATGACATTGCGAAAGACTTTTATTGAGTAGGACAGAAGAAGCAGCCAAAACAGTACGCGTGTTGTTGTAATAACTTAATTGCTATGAAAGGAAACCCAATTACGTATACCGCATTAGTGATAAGCTTTGGAATCATCTATGGTAAGTTATAATCCATCTGATTTCTATTCACAACGTTTTGATTCAATTTTTTTATGAAACCCCATAAGAAAAACACTCATGCTCAATGTCTTACCTGGGGTCATGTCGTATCTTGATCACAGTTAATGTTTAACGATTGATTACGTAAGAGTTATAACTAGTTTAGCAACGTGATCGAGTTTATATCAGTTGCAGTTAGTACAGTGTATGTGTAACATGTACGCGTAGTACATTTATCAGATTATTGGAATAAATAGCAATCAAACACAATATTGGCGACGAGGATAAACCAAAATGTCCGATGGTGAACAGGACCCACCGCCTGCTTCAACTTCTTCCACTTCTTCAGGCACTTCAACTACGACAAATTCAACCGCAGCAGCCACTGCCGCTACGCCTCGAAGTGGATTACCGCCATTTCAGCCGTTCGACCCCTTTTCAGATCCTTCCACGGTTGGGCAACGATGGAAGAAATGGGTGCGTCGATTTGAAAACCTTCTCCTAAGTCTACGAGAATTTGACCCGACTATTCGTCGAGGCCTATTGCTTACATACGTAGGCGATGCAACAAACGATGTTTTCGACATCTTACCGGACACTGGCACAACCTACGAATCTGCCGTCACTGCTCTCAACCAGCACTTTGACCCCATGCAAAATAAAGACCTGGCAGTCTTCGAGTTCCGAGAACTCAGGCAAGAAATCAACGAAACGCTCAACGACTTCTACCGTCGATTGAAAACAAAAGCGTCCGATTGCAGTTTCACCAACACGGATAACGAAATCCGAACCCAAATTATCCACAAGACAAGGGACAAACGTCTTCGCCGACGAGCCCTACGAGAAAGCTTCACCTTACAAGAGCTCCTCAATCATGGGAGATCGCTTGAACGCACCGACGAGCAAGCTAAAAAGCTCGAAGGCGAAAATTCTCAATCGCCATCACTACCAGTAAATGCAGTGGAAACACAGTCACGTTTTCCACACGGCAACTCACGTGTTTTCGGAAATGGTTTACGCAACAATCGTCGAAAACAAGATGGCTCACATAACGGCTTACATAACAATCGAAGAAAGCAGAAACCGCCTTCGCGACCAAAACAATTAACCACGACTTGCAGAAATTGCGGTGGTCGTTTTCCACACAAAGGCGGAATGCGTTCGTGTCCAGCTCAAGGAACAGAATGTCACAAATGCCACAAACTCCATCATTTCGCCAAATTTTGTCTGTCAAGTAAACCGCAAGCACATGGCGTCCAACACGTGACGGGTGAAGTCACACAACCCGAACTCTCTTCAAGTGAGACAGATGATGAATATCTATTCACCATCCACATCCACATCCACAGGCAAACATCCGGAAACCACCGTAATAATCCATGGCGTACCAGTGAAAGTCATCGTGGATTCTGGCGCTTCCGTAAACGTGCTCAATCACGCAATTGTAAATCGCATCAAAGGAAAAAATGCCAACTTCCGGTTAACACCCTCATCTGTTAAAATCCATGCCTATGGCACCGAGCAGCCCTTGGACATCGCTGGTCAGTTCACCGCATCTATTTCTACCTCTAGCGGAAAATCAACAGAAGCGATTTTCTTCGTTTCTAACAGCAAATCCAGATGTCTCCTCGGTTTTGATTCATCAACAGCACTTGATCTTCTGAGCGTCAATCTCAACAATATCACGATACAACATGAGGACTCTCAAGTTCACACAATCCTCACTAAACACTGCAAGTTGTTCATGGGAACAGGAAATCTGAAAAACACCCAAGTGAAGCTGGAAATCGATGAAAGTGTCACCCCAGTGGCTCAACCGCCCAGAAGAATTCCTCACAGCATGAAATCAAAGGTCAACTCCAAACTTGAGGAAATGCGCAATGAAGGCATTATTGAAAAAGTCCAAGGAGCCACACCCTGGTTATCGCCCCTTATAGCCATCCCTAAGAAAAATGGAGATGTTCGTTTGGTTCTAGACATGCGAATGCCAAACACCGCCCTCACACGGCGCAGGGTACAAATCCCCACAGTTAACGAAATCCTCCAACAAATGGAAGGTGCAACCATATTCTCCGAAGTTGATCTCTCCCAAGGTTACCTGCAACTTACATTGGCCGAAGAATCACGCTATATCACTGCCTTTTCTACACCTGATAATGGCCCGCATCGTTTCACTCGCCTCATAATGGGTGCCTCCCCATCAGGAGAACATTTTCACGAAATCATCCATGATCTAATCAGAGAAATTCCAGGAACCGCCAACATCTCAGACAACATTTGGATATGGTCACGTGACAAGACCACACACCTAAATCAGCTAGACCAACTTCTCACCAAACTGGAAGACAGTGGCATCACTCTTAAGCTACCTAAATGCTCCTTTGCTGTGCCACAGATTAACGTCTTCGGACACATCGTCTCAGCCAATGGCATCCAGCCCGATGAGAAGAAAATCAAAGCCATAGCGGAAGCCCCCCATCCTACCAATGCATCAGAAGTTCGATCATTCCTAGGTCTCACAAACTATTGTTCGCGATACATTCAAGATTACAGTACACTCACGTTTCCCCTCCGGCAGCTAACAAAAGCCAACACCTCATTTGAATGGCACGACGAACACGAAACAGCATTCCAGAATTTGAAACAGGCACTCACCAGCTTCCCCATCCTAGCTCATTACAGCTTAAACGCGAAAACACGGGTGGTAGTAGATGCCTCACCCTGGGCAGTTGGTGCAGTTCTCCTCCAAGAACAGACTGACAAATCCTTCCGTCCAGTCGCTCATGGAAGTAGGTCCCTTACCGACACCGAGAGAAAGTATGGCCAAATCGAAAAAGAAGCCCTGGCAATTGTCTTTGGTTGCGAACACTTTCACATGTACCTTTTTGGCAGAGAATTTGAATTGGAAACTGATCACCGTCCCCTAGAACACATCTATGCAGCTAAACCAACCAACACAAGCAAGCCTCAACCAGCCAGAATAGAACGTTGGCGTCTCCGTTTGCAAGAGTACGACTTTAAAGTGGTATACAGACCGGGAAAAACCAACCTAGCAGACCCGCTTTCCCGCCTCGCAAATCAACATCCAAGAAGCAACATGGAAAGTTGCGCTGACCGTTACGTCAATTACATGACAAACCACCTCGCTCCTAGAGCAATGAGCGTCGAAGAGATCCAAAAAGCATCATTAGAAGACCCAGAGTTACGCGCAATCCGAGAATTACTCACCAGTAACCAAGTCTACAAAATGGCCACACCCTACAAAACTATTGCCGATGAACTGTGCATCACGGACCATAGTATCCTTCTTCGTGGAACTCGTATTGTGCTCCCCACTACTTTCAGAGAACAAGCAATTACGTTGGCCCACGAAGACCACGCAGGAATGACGAGATGCAAATAGCGCCTGCGAGCCAAACTCTGGTGGCCTAACATGGACAAAGAAATAGAAGATCACATCAAATCTTGTCATCCATGCCAGACAACAGCGAGACCCCCACGGCCAGAGCCAATGCAACCGACAGAGCTGCCTAATCAACCTTGGCTTAAACTTGCCCTGGACATCTGTGGTCCCTTCCCAACAGGAGAATATGTAGCAGTCCTCACTGATTATTATTCTCGTTGGCCCTCTGTCAAGATCCTCAAGTCAGTTACATCAACTTCTCTTCTGAATTGGCTTGATGCAGTCTTCGCTGAGCATGGCTATCCTGAAGAAATCAAGACAGACAACGCATCATATTTCACATCTGCCCAGTTCAAAGAAACCCTTGCATCCTGGGGAGTAAAAGCCACAACAGTCACAGAGTATTGGCCACAAGCCAACGGTCAGGTAGAACGATTCAACAAGGTCCTCGAGAAACACATTCAAACAGCTACCATCGAAGGTAAAGATTGGAGAAAAACTCTCCCAACAATGCTGTTAAACTATCGTACCACCCCACATCGCTTGACTGGCGAAACCCCAGCCAAACTGCTAATGCAAAGGGAACTTCGAACAAAGTTACCAAGTGTACCAGCAAAGAAGAACACAAAGGATTCCATCGTCCGCTCCAAAGATGCCAAAGAAAAGGACAAGGCAAAAGCATATGCTGACCGCAAACGTCACGCCTCTCACAGAAACCTCAAGATAGGTGACTTCGTGCTAGTCACACAACGGCACACCAACAAATATTCCACGAAGTTCCACAGGAATCCCATGAAAATCGTAAAGATCCATGGTACTCAAATCATCATTGAAGATGGTCACGGAACACAGCACAGGCGAAATATATCACATGTAAAGTTATTCGTCCAGCGGGAAAGGAAACAAAGTCAAGTGGACACTCCAGATTTAGATGACGACGACATCACAATTCACCGCCATCATACAACCACAGCCACACCACCCTGTGGAGTCACTAGGCAACCACAAGCCCCAACATCTCACAGTTCTACTCCAATTCCAGGACAACCAGCGCCTAGAAGATCTGCAAGACAAAGGTCTACACCAGCCTACCTTAAAGACTACGTAGCGACATGAGAAAAAAAAGGAGAACTTTGATCTTTGTTTTATTTGTTTCTGTTTGAACATTGATTTTAATCATGATTGAACAATAAGTGGAACATTGAATATTGAAAATCAAAACATTGAGATTAATATCGAGCACTGAACATTGAGAAAATCGAATATTGAGAATCTAATTCGTAATAATCATTCAATGGAATTACAGTTGAACACTGGACAGATTCACCTGAACACTTACTAATCTCTAGGATAATTAAAGTACTAAGATAAGGGAGGAATGTCGTATCTTGATCACAGTTAATGTTTAACGATTGATTACGTAAGAGTTATAACTAGTTTAGCAACGTGATCGAGTTTATATCAGTTGCAGTTAGTACAGTGTATGTGTAACATGTACGCGTAGTACATTTATCAGATTATTGGAATAAATAGTAATCAAACACAACAGGTCATTTATATTGACTCAAAACAATTTAGACCAAGCGCACAAAATTATCACCTTGAGGACAAATCTACCCGAACTTTTCGAGTTTAAAAACGTTACGAAGTTAGATTTCAGCTTGTTTCATACTAGCGGCATCACTGCATAACGAAATTAAGACACACTTTAATCAGCTTTTCCTTTTGTCATAACGTTTTTGTTGTTCACACGAGAGGCACAAAGCATCGGTCAATAAGCTGTCTTATAACTCCGTCATGCCGCGAATCGAGTAATTTGGTCATGTGATTTTCTGGTGCCTTTTGGCGGTAAGCAACAATTTAATCTCGCTCTACTTTGGCGCGGCCGAAAAAAAACCTTCGTCCTATGGTCCTTTCAAACCCAACGTAAACGCTCGCTTTAATTGTAGTTGAATATGATTATGATATGGTGTACCTTTGATATCCTCATACATTTGTCCGGAAATAATCATTTATATTGAACGGTTTGCATGTCCGGATCAAAGAGAAAGCGTAGGAGTAGCTTTTTAAATTGTTCTGTATTATATCTAAACATCTGAAATTTCGTCTACGGTGTATGTATGCTTCCTTGAACTTTGTCACGGAGGAAGATTGATGAAAAAACTTTTATGAACATGGACTAAACGTATCCGTAACTGATCGTACGCGATATCAGGCGATTTTGTTTATTTAATACCACTTGGAACCGCTAAAGGAACTTTAATCATTCAATTATTCATTATTCCGGTTTTTCTCCCGTGGTTGTTATGGATGCTATATTCCTGAATTTATTATTCCACTGTTCCTCTATTTTACCATATTTGGTTAAGAGAACACGCAAAATATGAGACAGTAATAAACTGTTGTGTTCCTGTTTGACCGGTTTGGAACAGAGCATATATATTAATACCGACGGAACGGGAGTTTTTCAGTAAAAGAAATTGTTTTCAACGCGATGCAAAGCCAAAAAACTACAAAATGGCGTAGTACTGGAATAATAAATCTCCTATTGAAAGGTCTAACATATAATTCGTGCGGACATTTTGCTCGTTGTTCGTATTTTTCCTTAGCCTCTGTAAAGCCGCCCGTTCTCCACAAACCTCTTCCATGTTTTTTTTAGGAGAGCGGGCGACTGTACACAGGCTAAGGAAAAATACTAGCAACGAGCAAAATATCTGTGCGTATTATATGTTAAACCATTCTAGTAAGGTGTGTATAGATAGGAGCTAAAACAACTTACTTTTCACCTGAAAACAGTAGAAATATTTTGACATTTCAAGTGAGTTAAAAGTGTAATCCCTGAGAGTTTCCTCATCAATGATAAGAAAAATTCCTTGGCTTGCTCATGACATCATTGGCGGTCATTTTGCTTTTGTTTTCGGAATACCAACATGGCCGTCTAATCACGTGAGCTCAAACCAAGAATACATGAAATAAATCACCGCAGGTGAGCAGTAACTCAAGCAGTTGCGAGGAAAACCTTCAAGAAAAAATTCCGGGCCTAAAAGGGGGCCCGTTCAAGAGTGGGCTTTTTCCCCAACTGCTCAGTTGAGTTGTTGCTTCACTGCGAAGATCATGAACTTTGCATGTATTTTAATTTCTGCAGTTGAAATATATGATCATTTTTGGTCCTATGTAAAGGAATCCAGTTGGCCCTAG
>NC_090881.1:35038420-35053420 GCF_036669935.1 Montipora foliosa
GCAACAGAATTTGATCAAATTTGAGCCCTTTTTCTCATCATTTTGGGCAACATTTGAGCTCTTTCTTCGTATTTTGGGCAAGTTTGGAGCAACATTAAGTCTTCAAGGAAAGTACTTGGCAATTCGGGTTTCTCTTAAGCCTGGCCACTAGCGACGCAAGTATAGCATTTCATTAACATCAACCGCGGCTTCCGCCATTTTGTCACCACAGTGAAGTTATTGTTATGTAGTTTACCCATTACTCGACCCTAGTCGCTGTGCAACTTAACGTTAACCAAGAATTACTTTTAAACAACACATCTCAAAGCATTGTAACCAAAAATTGTCTGTCGAGCATACATAATTTAAGTTACAAACAGCACATGTAAACTTTGAAAAACTGTTAAGCTGAACATTTCCCCCCAAGAGAGACAAAATTATCAATCTGTTTTTTGGTTGGTTAATTTCATTTTGATCAAATTCCAATGATCGATATCATATGGCGATGGCAAAATCCTGAGCGAAGCTTGAAAATCGAGCAGGATTTTGAGGTTGCAGAGCCGTGTAAATGCGATGATTTTTGGCACCATGCTAGCAAATTTATCGACTTCTCACAAGGCTGGGAGGCAAGCGACCTTTGGAAGTGGGAGAAATTCGGCTAAATTCTGGAGCGACTCGGTTGTCAGCGGTCTTGGAAGCTGCACGCCCAAGCAGGCGCCTTGAGGGGAAGTAAGGACTTGTATGTGGAGACAATACCTGAGACCTGAGAAGATAATTTTACAAAAAAAAATTCTCAATTAAAAAGCTTAACCTTAACCTTGTGGATCGATTCCTTCCTTTGAGTTTTTTTTTCCAGATTTCAGATTCTTTGAGGTTTTTTTTTCCAGATTCGACGCTAATTGAGCCATTATCAGTTCTGCGGTTGTCAACGGTCATAATGAAATACCAAGGGTAAACACTGAATTTTCACTAGCAGATCGAATCAATGGAGTCATGCACTTGTCATCGGCTTCCCCGAGGGGGGGACCCCGGGCTGATGTGGGGACTTTGCTAATTGTGCATTTCAAAGTTCTTGTATTTCCCCACCCGTGGGGGATTTTTTCCTTGCAAAGTCCCCAGTATTTGGCGTAGCCAAGCACCCAGCTGGATTTGAAGATGAACTTCAGAACTTTATTTTGGTTCTTTGAACAGTTAGCAAACACTCGGACTTTGCATCCTGATGAAAATTGAACTTTAATTATTTTTTCTTGAATACTACATTAGCTGCTCACAGTCTGGTGAAAATTTCAACTTTTCTTCCCGTCCTAAATTCCTCTGATTCTGTTTTAAATCTATCTCCGCACTGATGAAGAACAAGGGAAAACACACTATCATGATGGTTCATTGCTGCTTCTAAACACAACGTTCTTAAGTTTCCTGACTACTCTGAACGGTTGCTGTGATGCTTCAGAAATTAACATTCTTGTGAAAATTTTTAAAAAAATCAACTTTTTCTATCCTTAACAAAAGTAGCCTGATAAGAGAGTTAAATAAAAACAATCACTATAAAAGATATTATCTAATGTGTCATGGAAAAAAATCATTACTGGTGCACAATTAAAACTTATATTAAAGCTTTTATTACTTGAATAAATTCATAAGAGGTAGCAAGGTCAATTTTTTCATTGAAACTCTATATCACAGAACAACAACATACACCTGAAAACAACTCAAAGAGACTATTGATAGATACAGCTCTAAAACTGATGTCCTTTCAAAACAGAACAATTGAGAAGGACGATCCAAGTTGATTCATTCAGTATTAAAGCGATACCACTTCTATTGTATCACCAACAAAAGACGACCTGTTGACCTTTAACAGTGACCTCTATAAACAATAATATATACACAGGGGAATTTTAAAGTTGCTTATGCCGACAAATACGTACAAATTTTCTCCGCCATCGATCGAGCGAACAATCGATGGTTTCCAATCTCCTCTCAGTTGAACAGAGGCGAAGTCCTCACATTCTCCCCGAGAGTAGGGCATTCAAAAATCTAAGTCCCCACATTTCCCCCACCACAAGGGCAGAAATTTGTTGCAAAGTCCCCATAAAGTCCCCGTATTCTCTTACATCAGCCCGGGGTCCCCCCTCGGGGAAGCCGATGACAAGGGCATTAATATTCCCGGTTAAAATGTTCCCACGGCCACAAATCCTCTGTAGGATTCAAGGGTAAGGATTTTTCACTTCAATCCGCTAGCAGCGCAATTGAAGCCCTGCAAGCGACGCCAGGCAGACGGCAACGACGACGCTACAAAACAATAGGTTTAGTGAGCAAAAACAATGGCTCTGCACGCTCTGCACGTGCGTTTTACATTTTGGTACATTTCTTTGCCGTCATCTCCTAAATGACGACGTGAAATGAACAAATTCAAGGTTCTGTGGAGGACGTTAGCACATGACGATGAATTTTCAGTTCTCTCTGTACGCGTCCAACCCACTCATACCAGTTTAATTCCTCAACAGTTATTACACATTTTTAACGCGAAACGACATGAAATAGTTTTGTACTTATATGAATAACGTGAACTCGTATTTTTAAATGAAGTCCTCGTAGCCGTCGTCGTCCTCGTTTCGTAAGCTCCCTAGTGTCCTAAACGAAACGACGAAACGATGGAAAGAGCCTCACGAACTTTGAAGACGACACGGGGACCGTTAAGTTCGGTTTGGTAACGAGTCTTTGTTTGTCGTCCCTGACGACGTTACTAAACAAAAACTCGTTACCAAACCGAACTCAACGGTCGCCGTGTCGTCTTCAAAGTTCGTGAGGTTCTTTTCCATCGATTTATCGTTTCCTTTGGGACAATAACAACCGCCTGACGTCGCTGGATTGAAATGAAAGAAAAACTTTTCCCTTTGCATTGAATTCCACAGTGGCTTTGTGGCCGTGGGAACATTTTAACTAGGAATATTTGACTCCATTTGGTGGTAGGCCTTGGCGGATTGTGCTAGCATAATGGCATAATTGGAGCAAAAAAGCATAATTTTTTAAACGAGCACTGCCACTGCATAATTAGCAAATTTTAGCACTTTTTGGAGCATAAATTCATAAAATTTAGTAAGTATGGTGTATTTTCTATAGAAATAAGTTAAATTTAGGTAGTATGTCCTCTTTTGGCGAATTCTGCACGCGCGGTTAACCTTTAGGAGGAGTCTGGTACTCTGGATCCCCATCCGGCTTCACGTGGGGATTGTGTAAGCTAGCATAAACATTCTTTTGTTTTTATTCAAATAAGCCCTTGATGCCTCGTTCTTAAGCTTAAAATTCAAAAGAATATATTTTATCTTGAACGAGGCAACAAGGGCCAATTTGTATCCGCATAAATTAGCGGCCATTTTGGAATAAGGTGTATACGACTCCGTTTTTGCGCGCCCATTCTCGTCCCCAGAGCCTCCGTTTCTTTTGGTCACGTGGTCAACGACATTTTTAAGCCTGAAGACGAGTGGCTCTGGGGACGAGAAAATGTTGCGCGCCTACTGTACAGAATATACGTCATTATTTGCATAATTTTGGGAAATCTGGCATAATTTTGGCATAATTTCGCTAAATTTCGAGCACTGCTTGTAGCTTAATATGCCACTTTTAGGAGCACAATCCGCCAAGTCCTATTTGACGGGCTCGTGAGATTCAGGTCCCAGGTCTCAGGTCTCAGGTCTCAGGTCTTGTCTTCCCAAACAAATCCTTATATCCCTTCACACTGAGCTACGGGTGTTTGTATGGATGTGACGACGAGTCTAGACAGCTTATTGCAGTCCCTGACCGCCCGCTTTGGTCACGCAAGAACCTTGGAAGGGACTGAGCAGTCTACGACAAGTGAGATCTGAAGCGGAAATGGAGCGGCGTCCCAAAAACACATCAAATGACTCAGGACAACGCAGAAAATAGTGGGTGAGTGAACTTTATTTATCTGGCAGTCCATAAAATGAATTTTCGAAAAGAAACATCGCGATTTGAAGTCTTTATGGAAAAATTTCTTCTATCAGTTGAATCGGCCGTTACGACAATCTCAAAATTATGGCGTTATATCCCCGCCAAAATTAAACTTCGCATTTTATGTTTGTTTCACATTTCATTGTTGGTCTTACCGATTCGACGTTCGAGTTCCACATTTCGACTTCTACATTCGAGTTTCATAATTCTACGTTCGAGTTCACAATTCTACATTCGAATTGCACGTGCACAATTGCAATTCTACATTCTACATTCGAGTTCACAAAATATTGCGAGTTTCTCTTTGCAACATTTACTCTCGGAAGCGCTGTACTGCTTATTCATCATTCAACGTGCAAGTCTTATCATTTTATGCATGTTTTATGCATGTTTTGCATGATTGATTTTTCCTCTTACTCGAACAGCCTCTTCGATAGAAAAATCGCTGTACATACGAGGGGGCGGAAAATTCGTAACGCAGTGAATCAGATACTTACTGCCCTGGAAAAACTTGACAGATCCAATGAAGGTTGATGGGTTAGTTTTGGGATGTTCCTGGGAATTCCACTGGGCAAGATTTCCGCACAGGTCCCTACTTCATTATGCATACGCTCCTTTGTTTCAAGAGAACAAGGAACTTGTAAGTGTGCTACACGGGGCATGAAGGAAAAGCAGAGATCACAGATCATAGCAACCCTGGATAAAGTCGTAATTAGGGTTGTGTTTCAAGAGTAGTAAAATAGGGATCTCTGAACTCTAGGCTCGATTGTAGGTGCTCGGCACGGCATGTGTATATAATTACTTATAATTGTGCTGTAAAATAGTCAGCCAGAATTCAAAATAAATATCATTTTCAAGGTGTGAATTAGCAACTTGACATGTTAGCTCCATGGTCATAAATGGGGACAAGTAATCCAGAGGTTTACAGTGGGTAAAGTGGGATCTGAAAAAAAAAGGACAGGACGAAGGGATAGAAAGAGGAAAGCTGGGACAAAAAGGAGCAACGGTGTGAGCAATGTGGACAAAGAAGAGAGAGAGAGGGAGGGAGAAAGGGAGAGGGAGAGAAAAAAAGAAATCCATTTTTATTCATCCTGTAAGTACAAATCAGCCATGAATATATTTGATTCCCTTGGGTGTATGTATTGTTCTTCTAAAGAGTATTGCATAATTAATTTATTCTACATACATACTGAAGTAGGGACCTGTACAGAAATCATTCCATTTCACTTTTCTATGGAGAAAAGGTTAGATCAAAGGCGGTTACGAGAAAACAAATAATGGAAGATTTTTGTGGCTGTCACAGTGATCGTTGACAGTAAACTCTCCACTAACGGACGTGAATTAAGCCATTATCAGTTCCTCGGTTGTTAACTAATTTGCATATGTTAGTTTATATTTGATAAGAGAGTTGTTTTCATTTAGATGACAAGAATTTTTAGCCATTTTGTATTTCAAGTGTTCTTTCTTGCATCTCAGAAAATATTTATTTAGTCAGTCTAGTGTAAAATGAAGTTTATTTGGGAAGCCCCAATGATATTTCTTTGAGCTTATCTACTGTGCATTTAGGTGAATTTTTGTGCTCTTGATCAAAATTAATTTAATTCATGCAACAATTATTTTCAATCAAGAAGCTATTTCAACAAGGAGCTATTTAAAAAAGAAATAGTGTTTCATGTCATGTGTCAAATTTACTGACTACGTTTACATTACCAATTAGCATGGAAAGCGATAACTTTGGACTTTTCAACAGTCTATCGCTTATCAAAATCAAAATTTCCATTGCTTTTGTCTTCGTCACATTTATATCTTGCCATACTTCATGTTCACATGGTCATGAAGGGTAAGACTAATACACCTGTCAATGTTTAGCCCCAGGGGAGAAGGGCTGGGCATACCCAGGGGATTTGACTCAATCTCCTCTCCCGTGGCTGGGGAATAGTAGGAAATTTGACAAAATTAATGATCCCGAGGGTGGGGATGTTTGACAAGGTCGTGCAAGAGCTTGGAACCTAGCTTTAAGCCCGCTATCTTAAACATTACCCAGAAGACTTTGGGATTGAGGTTGAGTATCAGATTGCCCTCTATTTTGCCACCTTAGAGTACCGTAAACGCCCATGTATAAGTCGCACTTTTTTTCACAAAATTGAAGCCATAAATCAAGGGTGCGGCTTATTCATGGATACATCTGTGTTTGGAGTTTTAAAAAACCTAATTAATATTCATACAACTTCTGAAGATCTCAGTAACGAAACATAAAAGAAACTGAGAGCATGTTGCTGTTGTTCATTGACTTTTTAATGAGTGGTGGCTCCTAAAGGAGCTGTTTGTGTCTTCGAGTGTTTATTGGCGAATCTTGCTCTCCAAGAGTTCTTTCAAGCGATTAATTTTCGCTTTACTGGAACAAGTAAACCAACCTACAAGGAATCTCCATTCCTCCGCACAGCTGTTTGCAGTGACGTCTTCGGCCAGTCACTTCCACGCATATCTTTCCACCACGTGCGAAAAGAGGTAAATGGCCAACTGTTTCGTTTTCCTTGACCACCTTCTCGGCAAATTTGTCGACTACATTATCAAGCCCCTGTTCTGCATGAATTTTTTCGGCTATTGCGGGTTTCCAAACATCTTTACAGACGTGGTCATGATACCCAGGCCCTGGCCCAGACTCCTCCCCACATTTAAAGCTTGGCTACTAAGCATTCCTTCGTATTTCCATTTTATGGTGAAACCTTGATTGTTTGTCCTTGTTGGTTTATAGCAATAGCACGTTACTGGAACTTTAAACTTTATTGTGCTACATTTTTTTTCCAAAATGTGCGCTTCTAAATTCGGGGTGCGGCTTATCTACGGATGCGGCTTATACATGGACGTTTACGGTTGTTAAATTTTGTTGAGCTGGAACGTCATAAAAACCCTGGGAAAAAACTCTTCGATTTTTGGAGAAATGCCCTTGTTCAAGGCTTGGGTTGTTACAGTAGAAGACAGAAAAGAAAGGCTGTGGTAGCGAGTGGTTAGGCCTCATCAGTACCGTGTTGACTTCTGTGACAGTACCAATGACATTGCGTGGATTAGTGCCCCCTCTATGTTGCAGAGGATTTCATGAAGTTGAGGTTGGGAAGTTTATTGTGTAGGGCAGGGCTTGAAATTGCGACTCACTGGTTGCCAATGCGACCAAAAATTGAGTGCTGGCGACTAGATTTTCAGAACTGGTCGCCAGCTGGCGAATCACATTTTGTCTGATAACCCAGGATAAACAGTAGACAACTTTTGTATTTGAATCCTTATATGATGAAATCATTCGGAACTGGTAGCTAAAACACGACTCACCTTTCTTTCCCCATTAAAATAATGTATAAATACTACAAGAAAATCTGTTTCTCACATTGTTAATTAATAGCACAAATGTACTTCGATCACCGCGTTTACTAGATGCCATATTGTTTCAGCGGCTTCATGGGGTCATGGGTGCACTTAAACATTGCATGCTTCTTGCCGGTTACGTGAATTTTGTGCCTAGAATACGAAGATTCAGCAAGAGGGTTAATTGAAAATTTAATTCCATCGTCAGTTGTGAATGCTGAAAACGTAGATTTAGCCATATTACCGAAGGACCTCCTCGGAACTAGCTTGATATTGATATTATACTGATAATGAACCTGGACATCACATAATGAGTTTGAAATTTGCATGGAACCTTCAAAAAGCAACCTGTACCCTTAACGTAAAGTGGGTTAGAGAACTTGTCCCCTCTGTTAGAAAGCGGACACCTGCAAAACTGACTGCACAAGGTGATTAATAAATGGAGATAAACATTGGTAGAAAAGTATGTTAAGAAACCAAGTTCCTCTGATTCTAGAGGCTACTGAAACCGTAACAAGCCGCTCCTTTTATTTTATCTCGGTCGGAGACTGGTACGAGCATTGTGGTTGTGTGGGGGCCTAAGCTGAGCAATTGTAGTATTTTGTTTAATCGGGATAAAGGTAAGTTGCTTGCCACGCAAGCAACTACGTTTTGAAGAGGTGAAAGGATAAAGGACCCATGTTTGCCTTGCTATGGAAAACACGGACTGTGCTTCGCTCCATTTCAAATAACCGTAAAGAAATTCATCACCAAACTAAAGACAAAGCCGAAAACAACAATGGCTTTAGAGATCTTTCTCGTGCTGGGTTTTTTTTTGTGCTATTTAATAATTATGACTTTCCTTGCATGCAAAGTTGGCGACCAAAATTTATGATCTGGCGACCAAATTTTCCCCATTAGTTGCCAGCTGGCACCAGAGCAAAAAAGTTAATTTCAAGCCCTGTAGGGATGTATGCATTCAAAATTATTTCAGGGGCTTTAAACATACATGATCACGTGTTTAACCCCAGGTAAGGGGTATTTGACACCAGCATTGTGGCCCATAGGCAAGGAATTTGACATGAAAATAGGCTGAAATGTCAAATTCCCTTGTGTATACCTAGCTCCCTCCCTTGGTGCTAAACATTGACAGGTGCATAATCTGTGGAAATGCAGACTGTGGTACTGGTGGAACCTAGAGAAATGACTGTTGTTATTAAAACCACGTGATTGACATTAATGTTTGTTAAATATCGACTGTACCTGCTGACTAGCTGTGATCTGCATATTTGCACCATCTGATTTAAGTTAGCCGATTAACTGGTGGATTGCGTGACAAGTCAACATAACAATGACCATCTGCTCAATTCCCTCCTTCCGCTGTCAGACGCTCAGAGTGCACGCTTGAACTTGTGGTGAAAATTAAAGAAGTTGTAAGGAAACTTGAAAATGATCAACATGTCAGCCTCAAAGCAAGTGTCTCTCAATTCCCTTTTATTTTCATCAATTTTTCTGGTTTTAGTATTTTACTAGTAACCACATGTCTTCTCAGGGGGCTATTTACCTAAGACATCTATCATTGCACTATATTGATATTCGATACCAAAACAATATTGTGTACTATTTGAGCTACATATTACGCAGAGTTATCTTGAATCTTCTGGAAGACAAAACGCAGCTCAGTTGACAATTATACAGCACTATGTTACTGCACAACCACACGTACGCAATGCGTGCCTATTTTTTCCTCTGTGGAAAAGTGGATACTTTAAATATTCACTTCATTTGCTTCTTCTCGGGGATAAGTTTATGTGCAAGGCCTAGGCCAAGATCAGGGAAACCATCCCTCCACCAATGCGCCACGCACTAAATTCTCCATGTAACCACAAGCGATTGATCAAACCAGTGGTAGTTATGGCTGGCAATCATTTGTCCTGAAGTCAAACAGACGCCATGAAACTAAAGAAAGTACATGTATTACAAACATAAAAGGAAAATGAGATGATGACCAGCCAAAGCCAATCTCACCAGTAAATTAAAAAATAACCCTAAACAGACCCAAGTAATGACACGAAAAAGATTTGGAAAACTGGAAACATACAAGACTAACCTTGGCCACTGCCTTAAGAACTGCAGAAAGGTACTAAAACAGGCGCTAAACGAAAGCTATAAAACCAAAACAACTGACAGGCAGCAAAGAGCTTCACGTGACCTGCATGTCGCAAAAAAGATTAAAAAGTACTCAAACTAAGCGGGATCGTCTTTTGAGGTTGTAAAATGAGTTGGTAGATTCAAGGCGTAGCTAGGGGGGTCCTGGGGGTGCCTGTGACCTCCCTTTGTAAGCCTTTTTTTAAAGCAAGCAACCCACAATATTCAGGTGGCAAAAACTCCACAATCTGGTGAATATCCTCTGTTTGACACAGATTGACCCCCCCCCCCCTTTTGAAAAATCCTGGCTACGCCCCTGAGATTGTGGCTGGTCATGCAATCCACCAGTTAATCAGCTAACTTGAATGAGATGGTGCAAAAAAAGATCACAGCTCGAAATGGCACTTGGAATTCGATAATCGGTGGGTTCAGTATATTTTTAACAAACATTAATGTAAATCTCATTGTTTTTGTGTCATGTAGTTTTAATAAAAACAGTTATTTCTCAAGGTTCTGCAGGATTTGCGGTCTGCAGTTCTGTAAAGTACATTGTAGTCTTATCCGTTCATGAATTTGGCTTTGCATCTTGAGGATGTTTAGGTTTTCAAATACAAACTCTAGTTTGATTGGCCACTACACTTCACTGTGTAAATCATTTATCCTGAAGTCATTGAAAATAGATATGTTTCGTCTCTGAGGAATAAAACAAAACTAAGGGTGCGTTCGATTGACCATATTCTGGAAAAGGAATAGATGGAATATGAGTTAGAAATCCTTCGTTTTTGTGAGATTCACATTAAAATTGTCAAATAGCTGGTAAAATGCTACTTTAATTAAACATATTTTTGTAATCCTTGCTGCTTCAAAACGCGCCAAACATACCGTTTTAATCATCACCCCACGTATTCTTATTCCCGAATAGGGTCAATCAAATGCGCCCTAAGTAGTGTTTCATTTCTGGACTGATCAGCTCTGTAGATAAGAAGAAATATATGCCGCATTCAAGCTTGATCCCCTGGACTGTTTCTTCCATCGTAGGAATTACCACGAGTACCTATTGGATTCCTAGGCCTTTTTCTTTGTTATTTTTGGATTGGCCCAGCCAGCATTACCCCTGAGAAAAATCCAGTTTCCACGCCTTCAATACCACCCAACTCAGTGCCCTCTGTTGTTGTGTAACATGTACCACCAGCAACCCAGTTTACGCTCATGGAGCGGCTAGTTTTCAAATAAGAAGAAAGGTTTTTTAGTGTACTTGCACTTACTGGTTTGGTAAGAGACACATTCAAACGTTTTTTTATGTAATGTTAGGTGGTCTTTCTGTGCTCATTAATATCAAGTCTAAACTGTTGGTCAGTATTTTATTTTACCCCATAAACCTCCATGTTTGGATAATAACAAATAGTTGTGATGAAAATTATTTTTGTTGCATTCTTTGCTTGTGCAGTCTAGAAAGTAAATATTGGGCAAATGTTGTGCAAAGATCACACCGTGCACCACCAAGCACCCACCTCCTAAACTTTTGCCAAACTTACCATATACATGTAGTGGGATGAGCATTTGGCTGTAAAATATGGTAAATTCGCTGTTAATACTAAGTGTTTATATTGTAAACCATTTCAGTTGTCCGTTGATTGGAATTGAAGTCAGTGACAAGAGGAGTATCCGTAGAAACAATGGAGATTTTTGCTCAAAGCAAGGAAGCACTACACGTTACTCTTTTAGGGAGTGGATGGAATTCATCGGCTGGGGGATTGTCAACATTTAACAGAGAGTTTGCAATTCAACTGTCCCAACTGCCACATGTCAGAGTTTCTCTGTTGGTCCCAGAGGGTGCTTGTACAGATGAAGACAAAAGGGAAGCCCAAACGTTTGGGATCAGTATTCTTGATGCAAGGAAACAATTAGGTTTCAGTGAACCTCTTGACTGGTTGGGTTTCCCGCCTCAAGAACACAGAACAGATGTTGTTGTGGGCCATGGTGTGAAACTTGGCCGGCAGGTTAAGGTCATAAAACGTTCTCCACAATTCCAAAGCTGTAAATGGGTGCACATGGTACATACTGCTCCAGAAGACCTTGGCAAATATAAGGATTATGATAATCCTACTTCACGGGGTGAACAGAAGCACTGGGATGAGGTTGATCTTTGCAAAGATGCTGACCTTGTTGTTCCAGTGGGACCAAAACTTAAACAGGCTTACTCGTCCTCTTTGCAGGGGTGTAAGAAGGATGAGGTTATTTTTGAAATAGTTCCGGGTCTATTTAATAGGGAATTTGGGGCTTTAGAGCAAAAGGCCACAGTTGAGAGTGATGATTTCATTGTGTTGCTGTGCGGACGTGGAGATGATGAGGACTTTGAGCTGAAGGGATATGACATCGCTGCTAAGGCATTTGCTGATCAATGCCTGAAAGGAAAACGTTATCATCTTCTGTTTGTGGGTGCCCCTGATGGGAAGCAGGATGAGGTCAGGAGAAGATTTCTCGACTTTGGGATTACTGACGAGCAGCTGAAAGTGCGAAAATTTGTACAGAGCCGTGCAGGAATGAGGGATCTCTTTTGTGAGGTCGACCTTGTCATCATGCCTTCAAAATCAGAGGGATTTGGTCTGGTAGCCCTTGAAGCTCTATCAGCTGGTTTACCAATTCTTGTGGGAAGTAATTCGGGATTTGCAAGAGCGTTAGAAAAAGTTGACTTTGGAGACACTTGCATTATTCACTCAAATGAACCTGCCAAATGGGCGAAAGAAATTGAAGGTGTCAGAGCAAAACATAAGAAGCGGCTTTCTGAGATGACCTCCATAAGAGAATCATATAAAGAAATGTTCTGTTGGAAGGAACAGTGTGAAAATCTCGTGGAGAAACTGCGGAAAATGGTTCATGGTATTGTATTTATTTCTGTGTTTTGTTTTTCTGTTCATTTAAGTTATTATTTAGCACAATTAGGATAAATTCTGTTAACCCTATTTACTGTACTGTATAGTGCGCTTTTCTGGTCCTTTGGGATCAAGAGGGTAAAGAAAAGGTGCTGACAATAATAATTGTGACAATAATAACAGTACCGTAAATGTCTGTGTATAAGCCGCATCCGTAGATAAGCCACACCCCCGATTTGGAAGCACAGATTTTGGAAAAAAATAAAAACAATACAGTTTGAAGTTTCAGTAGAGTTGTATTACTACAAACAATCAAGGTTTCGAAACACAGACATAGAAGTTGTGGGTCTCTTTCACATCTTTTAAACTTAAAATGCTCTTTCGATCCGATTTTTCAAGATTATCACTTCGAAACACGCCATAAAGTTGAAATTCCTTCGGCATTGAAAAGAAAACAAACAAGATAGTGCTTAGTAGCCAAGCTAGGGACTGGGTCGAGTAAAGATCTTTTAGATCTTATGACCACGCTTTGAAAATTTATCGGTTTTCTTAGCACAATAGTTGCAACGTAGTGCACATTCCAAAGCAGTCCTTGTTGATTCACTGATTACTGTAGACACAAAATCAACGAATTAATCTGTAGCACAACAACTGACAACGACTACACACAAATTTATTGCACCATCACTTATTGCCGATGTGAAATCTCCAATTGCACCATGGTCTTAATCTGGAACTTTCTTCAGGATATGTATGGGTATGACGGATACGATAATAACACTTTTAACAACTTACAGCTTTCTTTCGTAAAAGTCATGATTAACGTTAATTGTTTTTTTACACGATTGAAGTAGTCACACAAACAAAGTAGTCACACGAGTCACATAATTCAAGAATAAGGTTATCCACGGCTATCTTTAGTATGGTGGTTATTTCCGTTCCAATGAAAGTTGCAACGTCGACAAATTCCATGGATGATGTAATGGCCTTTTTTCTATTCAATACTCGCTTCAAATCAAGCACTTGAATAACAAAAAAAGGCAATATATTTTGTTTTAAATAAAGAGTGGAATATTCATAAAATTCTAAGTACATTAAGGGCCCACAGACGGATTTTATGCACTTTGCTAAGGAAGTGAAATGTTACTTCCGGTGACTGGTGTCATCATATCATGAGCTGACAAGAAAACACACTCACAAGCAAAAGTCACTGCACAAACTGTTGTTTCCATCGAAGGTTTTTCCTCGCCCTTCCTCGCGCTCGTTCTCAGATCAACTGCACATGCGTAAACGAACTGACTTCTGGTTTGAGTAAAGCTAAATTTCCGGTGGTTTTAAATTGAATTAATTTTTTTTTTACATGGCATGTTTCACCCCCAAATTCAGAATATAGCTAAGCATTGATTTTTTAAAATCATCTTTTTTGAAAAATTATGGGTATTTCATTATCGTTTATGTCTTTAAAAAGAACATTTTTCAAAATAAAAAGAAAACCATGCTTGGCTGGATGCAAAAACAAATACAAATTATTAAACCATCGATTAAATACCCAAATTGCGTAGCATGGAGACAAATTTAGAGTTTAATTTAATGGTCACGTGACCATGGGCGTGGTATGATGACGTCATATTTAGGGTCATTGGCTTGCAAAAGTTGGAAACTGACCAAAATAATGCCAAATTCTCTCAAATTACTTAACCATTACATCCATAGCAACGCACCCCACAAAATACGTCAGTGGGCCCTTCACGTTTTAACAGCTTTTGGCGAATAAACATCACAAGAAGATCTTTTAGATCTTATAACCGCACTTTGAAAATTTATCTGTTTCCTTAACACTAAAGTCGCAAAGTAGTGCACATTCCAAAGTGGTCCTTGATGATTCATTGATTACTGTAGACACATAAAATCACCTGGTCAATCTGTAGCACAACAACTGGCAAGAACAACTACACACGATCGTACTGCACTACGACTTTTTACCGTTGTGAAATCTCAGATTGCACCATCAGTCGTAGCCATTATGAAATCTTCAATGACGTAATGGTCTTAATTAATCTGCAACTTTCTTCGGGATATGTATGGGTATGAATGATACGATAATAACACTATTAACAACTTACAGCTTTCTTTCTTAAAAGTCAAGATTAAATTTAATTGGTTTTTTACACGAGTAAAGGGCTAGCAAAGTAGTCACACGAGTCTCATAATTCAAGAATTACATTATCCACGGCTATCTTTAGTACGTTGGTTACAAAAATGTATTTCCCTACCAATGAAAGTTGCAGCGTCGACACATTCCATGGATGACGTAATGGTTTATGTATTCAATACTCGCTTCGAATCAAGCACTTCATTAACATAAAAAGGCAATATATTTCGTTCTAAAATAATAAAGAGTGGAATATTCATAAAATTTTAAATTCGTTAACGTTTTAACAGCGTTTGGCGAATAAACATCATAAGTTGGAAGTCCCACTGACTATATGGCCCAGTGGACCTGAAGAAAGTTCCGACGAAAAAAAATAAACAACTTGCAGAGCAATTGACCGCGCTCGGCCCATGGCCATGCGGTTAAAAGGCATTATTGTTTGCATCATCTCAGTTCCAACATGGAGAAATTTACTTTTGACTCAGCTGTCCGGGAATACCACGTGTATAAAGATGTTTGGAAACCAGCAATAGGCAAAAA
>NC_090881.1:35058420-35060920 GCF_036669935.1 Montipora foliosa
GAATTTAAACAACTGGATATCATCAACTTTTCTTGTTCTTACTGCGGTTTCGGATTCTGTATTCTGGCTTTTCCAGACGCCCAATATTCTATTGTTTAGAAATCTCCCTTGAGACTTGTGAGGCAAACAAAACAGAACTGAGCTGTGAAATTTGACCATGAAGCCTTGTAGCTATTCCTGAATATTGATATATCAAACTAGGTGTATTTGTCCATGAGCTGGCTCACATGAGCCTGTGATTCTAAAAGACAGCCAATCAGAAGTTGCCATTAATTTATTCAAAACTCAGTTGTGAACCGAGGACAAAAGATTGTGCATGGCCACGGTCAAAATAACATGAAGCACGATGTCACTGTTCTCGCTTTTGAATTTTCCAGAGGTTCATAACCAGTCCGTCTATATGGACTATGCAAAATCATTTTAGCTTCGGTGCCAGAGTGGAAAAACCCTCTTACAATCGACAGATATTGAATTATATATTGTGGAATGCACAATGCTGCAAAGTGTCAACTTACATGTAGCAAAAATCTCTTAGACCTTTCCTAATTTTGACTATATTATTTGCGTATTGCTTTTCGGGAACTTCAGCTGTTTAACATTATCGCTAAAAGTAGTTAAGAGTCAATGCATTTCAAGTCATACAAATGTAGATCTTTTCACCATTTTATAACAAAATACTGCATCAAAAGGCTGCATCAAGCTATATTAGTGAAGTAGTCATGAACGTAAGCACTCCCATTTTTTCGTTAAATGTTTTTTCTTGATTGTAACCTTGTAACACACAGCAAAACGTGTTTGGGAGCCAGGATTATTGCCAATGAAGAAAGCATACCTGGGTGCTCAAGTGGTCAGGCCAGGTTACATATGGGATGCTTTATCCTTGTTATGATCATGTCACCTTCTTGGGGGCTGTTAAAATAAAGCTTCTGGAAAAGGTCTTAAAAATGTCAATATCTAACTTGGATATTGTTATTCATTAGAAAATCGCCCCACATGGAAACCTGAACTAACTGATGCTGCAGCTACAATCGAATCCAAGAACTTTGAAAAAGGTACTTTAATGATAATTATGTCCAGGCACTGTCTTAACTTACTGAAAATCAAACAACAGAAGCTAAGGATTACTATGGCAGTAGTATTAAAGTTAATCTTGATCTGGATCACTTACTGGAAATGAGCATTCTTACCCTGCAAGCAGTTGGTTTCTCCTACACTTCCTGAGATAGAAACCACTGCAAGAAACCGTTTGATTTTCCATCAAGCATGTGCGAAGTATGTCACAACCCACGTTATGTATTTGACATCATTTTGCCTTATTTTGCGGGAAATCACTACACAGCAGGCGCACCCAAACGCAGCAGTTACGTAGCTGAATGCACGCACAAGCGCCAAAACAAGTTTACTAACTCGTTTTACTGGTTCAAATTTAATTTATTCGTCCTTGGCACTGGACAGCGGCTCACTCAAAGAAACTAACGGTTGCTTGTAGTGGTTTCTCTCTCAGGAAGCATGGGAGAAAGCAACTGCTTGCAGGGTAGAGCATTCTCAGTATGCACAGTGACAATGGCTTAATGCTTTGGTGCGCAGTAAAGAACAATAGACACACCTTGGGCGTAAATGAGGGGCAGGGAATGTACTTGCAAGGCGTGGATAATACCCACCACTGGTATGCACCACCAGATTAGGGGCCTCGGCACCTAGCCGAGGGGGTGCCTCATGCCTGTATGGTAAGGCGGGTATAGTTGCTAGCATAATGTCCTGGGGCCAAGCTCACCCAGTCCAGCAAAGTAACAATATACCCCTTCCCTAACGGGACTTTAGCACAGGGCTGAAGGGGCGCTGCAGGCAGCAATTCCTTGCCCAAAATGCCGAGACTGATGAGGAGTGCCCTGTGCAAAGCCCATAGACCTTTTTCATAATGGCGGCCAAATAAATTATTCTTTTGTTTTAATGCTAATAAGCCTAACTAACCTTGCGACGACGATCAAATTTCAAAAGAATATTGGTTTTAAAACGAGGGCAGTAGGTCTAATCAACATAAATACAAAAGAATGTAAAGTTGGTCGCCATTTATGAAAGTGGTCTATGACCCCATATCCACGGAGTTGCAATGGCAAAAGCAAACATTGCCTTCCCCAAGAGGGAAACAAGAGAACCAATAAGTGGAGATAGGGATCAAAATTGTGACATGAGCATAAAGAACCCAAATCAATGGGCGTTCATGGAGACTGGAGGCGATAAAGACCCTTGCACAGAACATTTCTGTCAAAGTACTCAAAATACAATGGTACAGCATGAACTTGCATGTTTTTGTTTTAAGGAAGAAGGGTGGCATTGAGCTTAGGATAGTGTTTTCAGCCATGTGACTTATGGTATGTTGATAAAAGGAATGGAAAACGATTGTATCAAAGAAACATGTAAGAAATTGGGAGGGGGTGGGGGTGGGGGGAGGCACAAGACATGCAGCCAAGCTTTAAGGGGATGCCAATGCGATTGCTGT
>NC_090881.1:35063420-35093420 GCF_036669935.1 Montipora foliosa
AAAGATGTTCTATGTAAACTAGCTGGGGTATGGCTGCCTCGATGAGCACTAAACTTGAACCCTCGTGACACTGGTCACATTGGCATACATGAATGAATGGTTTAACATAATATGTGCGGACATTTTGCTCATTGCTCGTATTTCCCTTCGCCCCTCGAGGCTCGGAAATACTACTACGCGACTTACAAAATATCTGCGCGTGTTATATGTTAAACCATTCTATAAGGTGTATGTACATGGGAACTAAAGTAACCCAGTTTTGAACTTAAAACAGTAGAAGTATTTTGACGCTTCCCCTGAAAAGTGTGTGAATTGTTCCCTAATACCCTGGTCGGAGGTTTTTCTTGAGCCGCAAAGTGGTGAGAAGGGAATAACCTGTGGTTACCTTGGACTTGAATCTCACTTTCATGCAGTCGCCAGCTGTCAAACGCTTCAAATTGATAATGGCAACTTAGTAATCACGCGTCTCCTTACCAATCAAAGGAACTAATCATTTTGGTTTGTGTGTTTGTAAAAATATCAACGAATTCGATCCTGAGGGTCAGATCCTGACCCTGGCGACTGCATGAAAGTGAGATTCAAGTCCAAGGTAACCAGAGGTTTTTCTCTTCTCGCGGTATCGCGACTTGTCTTCGCTGGTTCGCAGCTCTCTCGTGGCTCAAGAAAACCTGTGGGACCAGGGTAATTCCCTAAGGGTTCCCTCATCAATGATGAGAAAAATTCCTTGCCTTGCCCCTGACGTCATTTGCGGCCATGTTGGTGTTCTGAACAATAGCGAAAAAGTGACATTTTGCTTTTGTTTTGAAGACGAACATGGCCGTCTAATCACGTGAGTGCAAACCAAGGATACATTAAAGCTTAATATCATCGCAGTTGAGCAGCAACTCAAGCAGTTGTGAGGAAAATGTTCAAAAAGAAAATTTGGACTTAAACGGGGCCTGCTTGAGTTGTTGCTTAACTGTGGTGCCTACTAATTAAAGATATTTTTACCCGGTGTGTGATTATGCAGGAAATGTAGATCTTAAAAAATGTTATTTAAATCCAAAAAAAAGAAATTGGGGTTAACCACGCATTTTTCAAAGATAATTTATGGATAATATTTGTAAAAAGCCTTAAAATACAAAGCAATGTATGGCCTTCTTTCTCAAATTGAAGCTTAAGTATCTCTCACAAATGCATGGTTACCCCCAATTTTCTTTTTGGATCAGTACCAAGAGTACTTACTAAGACCTAATTTCTCCGGATAGTTTTAAACCGCGCAAAAATATCCCTGTATTAGTAAGCATCGGCGATAGAAAATCCTAGTATCTGGAGATGCGCAGAACGTATGCGCAATAACAATAGTAAACACCGTCCTTAACTGCGGTGGCTCAAGAAAAACCTGTGGGACCAGGGTAATTCCCTAAGGGTTCCCTCATCAATGATGAGAAAAATTCCTTGCCTTGCCCCTGACGTCATTTGCGGCCATGTTGGTGTTCTGAACAATAGCGAAAAAGTGACATTTTGCTTTTGTTTTGAAGACGAACATGGCCGTCTAATCACGTGAGTGCAAGCCAAGGAGGATACATTAAAGCTGAATATCATCGCAGTTGAGCAGCAACTCAAGCAGTTGTGAGGAAAACCTTCAATAAGAAAATTTGGAGTTAAACGGGGCCTGTTTGAGTCGTTGCTTAACTGCGGTGATCTTCAACTTTCCATGTATTTCAATTTCCGCAGTTGAAATACATTATGATCATTTCTCGTCCTACATAAAGGAATCCAGGTGGCCCTAGTGGGTCCCAGATCCACAGTCGTGGATTTCGGATTCCAAATTCATGGGTTCCACCGAAACTGATCCTGTATTCCATACAGTGGATTCCGGATTCCACGCTCTGGATTCCGGATTGTAAACCCTCGCATTTGCTGGATTCCGGAGTCCTTCACATTGGGCGACATTTCATTTATTTTTTCAGTTCTCCCAGCGGAGCTGTTGGAAACCGTGTCTTATGTTCCTCTTGGTCAGAACAAAACTCTGCCGTGCGATGCTTTTAGGGAAGCACTCATATTTGAGGGGGGTCAACTTCGCGTCGTCCACTGGTTCAGGTGGATCCCTTTACGTCGCGGCTTGTGTGTCTGTGTACCTGGGAGCAACTGTTCGTGTGAAAGTGGGAAGAAGTGTACAAGGGCATGTCTACAAGTGGACTCGCAAGCAAGTTTTTTGTTAGTAGCATCGATGCACGAAGATGGCCACGTGCATATGAAGGAACACTGGTGGAAACCTTTCAGCATCTCAAGAGATGACGGCGGGCTGTATATTGATAAGGTGCACCCTGGCCTTACCCAGAAATACATGTGTGTCGTCCAGATTCGAAGTAAAATAGAGCCATTCACGAGCATTGTAACCTTAAGGCTTGCAGGAGAAAATGGTAAGTTTTGAGCCAAAAACTCGCAATCAAAGCCAATTTACATGGGAACCAGGAGAGCAATTTTTTGGTGCGATTTCGAAGCGACACTGTTGAGATTGTCTATTTCGCAAAAATCGATGCTGAAAATTGAACATACATAGGCCAACTGTCCCCACAAAGACAAGCTATCGTGATTAATTAAAAAATGGACCTTAAACCAAAAACACAAGGGGAGGATATCTGTTGAAAAGGATTCCTTTTCTCATTTAAATGTGGCAATCAGTGGAACAAAAGAACTCTTTGTTTTTAGTTTGCAAACGAGGGAGCTTAAGTTAAGCAAGTAACGTTTTTGAGGTCTTTTGAGCCACGAACGGCAACGGAAGTAAACTATTTTCCGAATGAACTCGTATTTGATGATTTTCACGTTAAGATTACCGGTATATGGTTTCCATCTGTGCTCAAAAACATTGCGGACTTAAGCTCCCTATGTAACAATAGCCAGGTGACGTCAACGATATCTTCGCCATGGAATTCGAAAATTGATTGGGTGAAGTTGAATGCAACTAGAACTGACTAAACGCGTGTTTGCTCATGCTACGTCTGGGACCTTTGTCTACTCAGATATGTCCAGGTATGTCTAATTAACGTAACGAAGTGGACAAAAACGAGTGAGAGCCTCATACTTTTTCTCTATGCTGTCGGCCAATTTTTTTTGCAAAATGTGTCACTTTAAGGGAATTCTCCAGCTTCAACAGGAATTCTGCAATCATTGGCTACAAGAACATTTCAGTTTCGGTGCCGGAATGGAAAACAACCTCTCTACTAGTCAAGAGATATTGAATTGTATATTGTGCAATGTGTAATGGTGCAAAGCGTCAACTAAGAAAAACCTCTTTGATCTTTCCAAGTAGACCATTTTACAACTCTGTGCTCAGTTAGAAGGCGTTTGAATAAAAGTGAGACTGGAGTTAACCTTGCTTTGACACAAACCTCATTGCTTTTCTTGAGCCGCCAAGCCACGAGAAGGGAAAAACCTCTGGTTACCTTGGACTTGAATCTCACTTTCATGCAGTCGCCAGCTGTCAAACGCTTCAAATTGATAATGGCAACTTAGTAATCACGCGTCTCCTTACCAATCAAAGGAACTAATCATTTTGGTTTGTGTGTTTGTAAAAATATCAACGAATTCGATCCTGAGGGTCAGATCCTGACCCTGGCGACTGCATGAAAGTGAGATTCAAGTCCAAGGTAACCAGAGGTTTTTCTCTTCTCGCGGTATCGCGACTTGTCTTCGCTGGTTCGCAGCTCTCTCGTGGCTCAAGAAAAACCTGTGGGACCAGGGTAATTCCCTAAGGGTTCCCTCATCAATGATGAGAAAAATTCCTTGCCTTGCCCCTGACGTCATTTGCGGCCATGTTGGTGTTCTGAACAATAGCGAAAAAGTGACATTTTGCTTTTGTTTTGAAGACGAACATGGCCGTCTAATCACGTGAGTGCAAACCAAGGATACATTAAAGCTTAATATCATCGCAGTTGAGCAGCAACTCAAGCAGTTGTGAGGAAAATGTTCAAAAAGAAAATTTGGACTTAAACGGGGCCTGCTTGAGTTGTTGCTTAACTGTGGTGCCTACTAATTAAAGATATTTTTACCCGGTGTGTGATTATGCAGGAAATGTAGATCTTAAAAAATGTTATTTAAATCCAAAAAAAAAGAAATTGGGGTTAACCACGCATTTTTCAAAGATAATTTATGGATAATATTTGTAAAAAGCCTTAAAATACAAAGCAATGTATGGCCTTCTTTCTCAAATTGAAGCTTAAGTATGTCTCACAAATGCATGGTTACCCCCAATTTTCTTTTTGGATCAGTACCAAGAGTACTTACTAAGACCTAATTTCTCCGGATAGTTTTAAACCGCGCAAAAATATCCCTGTATTAGTAAGCATCGGCGATAGAAAATCCTAGTATCTGGAGATGCGCAGAACGTATGCGCAATAACAATAGTAAACACCGTCCTTAACTGCGGTGATCTTCAACTTTCCATGTATTTCAATTTCCGCAGTTGAAATACATTATGATCATTTCTCGTCCTACATAAAGGAATCCAGGTGGCCCTAGTGGATCCCAGATCCCGAGTCGTGGATTCCGGATTTCAAACCCATGGGTTCCACCGAAACTGATCCTGTATTCCATACAGTGGATTCCGGATTCCACGCTCTGGATTCCTGATTGTAAACCCTCGCATTTGCTGGATTCCTGAGTCCTTCACATTGGACGACATTTCATTTATTTTTTCAGGTCTCCCAGAGGAGCCGTGGAGAACCTTGTTTTATGTTCCTCTTGGTCAGAGCAAAACTCTGCCGTGCGCTGCTTTTAGTGAAGCACTCAAGTGTGAGGGGGGTCAATTTCGCGCTGTCTACTGGTTCATGTGGAGACGTGCACCTCACGGCGTGTGTGTCTGTGCACCTGGGAACGACTGTTCGTGTGAAAGTGGGAAGAAGTGTACAACGGCATGTGTAGATGTGGACTTGGAAACAGATTTTTTGTTATTAGCATCGATGGATGAAGATGGGAGACAGACGGTAGACAGGTGGAAACCTTTCAGCATCTCAATACTTAACGGCGGGCTGTTTATTCCTAAGGTGAACCCTGCCCTTGCCCAGAAATTCATGTGTGTCGTCAAGGTTCGAAGTACAATAGAGCCATTGACTAGCACTGTATCCCTAAGGCTTGAAGAAGAAAAAGGTAAGTTTTGAGCCAAAAACTCGCAATCAAAGCCAATTTATATAGGAACGAGGAGAGCAATTTTTTGGTGTGATTTCGAAGCGACACTGTTGAGATTGTCTATTTCGCAAAAATCGATGCTGAAAATTGAACATACATAGGCCAACTGTCCTGTTCAGGGTGGTTTAGTGGTCATCAACCGTGCCTCCCACCTCTGTGACCCAGGTTCAACTCTGGCCTCGGGTCGTATGTGGGCTGAGTTTCAGTCGATCTCAATCTGACTCCGAGGGTTTTTCTCCGGGTACTCCGGTTTTCCTCCCTCCTCAAAATCGACTCCCGGCCTATTCCATCAGGCTGTGGTGCTGTGCTCCGAGGTCATACATGGGTCGTGTTCAGGGGCCGAGCGCCTAGCCGACAGCACAGCTCCTTCGGCCCGACCTCGTTGAGCTGCGCCCTAAGTAATTTAGTCTCCGACTGCGAGAAAGGGCGATTAGCAGATCACATATTATTATTATTATATTATTATTATTGTTGTTTACAATGCGCTTTCACACAAACCTCATTTCTTTTCTTATGTAAATCATTTTGTAATGCTAAGGAGTTTCTGTTTACATAAGAAAAGCAGTGAGGTTTGCATCAAAGCAAGGTCAACTCCAGTGTTTCGGAACTGTTTTTTCCGACAATAAACTCACAGATTAATTCAAGCTCGCCATGTGCTCTTCCAAAAACTTTTGAACCGATTCCCAGTCCCTATACCGAGCGCGTGCTAGAGACAGCTGACTAATCGTACAACGAACGCTTACAACGAGTGCTTTCAACGAGTTTAAAAACAAGAAAGTTATAATTTGCACAACTAGAATCTCGACAGCCTCACTTTTATTCAAAGGCCTGAAATCTTTAGTCCGTTTTGATTCACGTTCGTAAGGAGCAAGCTCCCAAGAAGGTGTTTTATGCACGGACCTTCACTACCGCACCGAAAAATACTAACACCTATTAAAATGGTCTTCGACGACATTTTTATAATCAAGTCGCGTCGCTTTGCTCGTCTTGCAGCGGTTATGCCACAGCCGCTTGACATTTCATGACCTATGACGTGACCATCGTAAAAGGGTTTACAATTTCACCGGAAGTAAGCCCGTTTTTCAGCCCAAGCACGAATTTTTTTGTTTGCTTGATTGCTCAGAAGACGCTAATGCAAGTCGGATATCACTTGGGTTCTTGTTTTTTAAAAGTATTGTAACGCATGAATAAATGACAACAAGTAGCGTTTTGCATTTCTCTCCCGCTTTCTGCCCTCGTAGAACTCCCGCATCCCGCCCTTTCCTCTCCTGACTAAGAACTTCTAGAATCTGGAACGCTCTCCCCCTGCAGTTAAGATATGACCATGTAACTCTAAACCAATTTAAATCTCTGCTCTCCTCATACTACAAAGATGCACTTATCTCGCGCTTCGATGTTGAGGACCCTAGAACCTGGAAATCTGTCTGCTTAAAATGTAATACGCCACGCAAGCTTTCAGAGCCTATTTCGTGTTTTTATTAGTTTTCTATATTTTACTATTTTATTCGAGTGTTTAGAACTTTGTTAATCTTGGGCCCACAGTAATTGGCGTCAGCTGTTGTGGTCACCCTGCCTTACCCAGTTTTTGTTTTTTTGTTTTTGTTTACGTCGTCATGTTTTGTTAGTAGGGAGCTTACGAAACGAGGACGACGACGGCTACGAGGACTTCATTTAAAAATACAAGTTCGCGTTATTCATATCACTACAAAACTGTTTCATGTCGTTTCGCGTTAAAAATTGGTAGTGACTGTCGGGGAATTAAACTAGTATGAGTGGGTTGGAGGCGTAGAGAGAGAACTGAAAATTCATCGTCATGTGCTAACGTCCTCCACAGAACCTTGAATTTGGTCATTTCACGTCGTCATTTGGGAGATGACGGCAAAGAAATGTACCAAAATGTAAAACGCACGTGCAGAGCCATTGTTTTTGCTCACTAAACATATTGTTTTGTAGCGTCGTCGTTGCCGTCGGCGTCGTCGTTTCGTAAGCTCCCTAGTAGTTAATTTAGAAGGCGAAGTTTAATAAATAAATAAATAAATAAATCCTTTCTCTGGGCAATGAAAGTTTGTCCAAGCTCGGAGTTAATTCGACATTAATCTCATTTATGAAGACAAATAATCATCGTTTAAAAACGATACAGTTATGCTGCCCTTAAGAAACGGCAAAATTTGCAGCACAAAAGTTGAGGATTTAGAAAAATCAATGGGAAGCTCCTACGCAGCAAGTTTCGAATAAGCTTGTCTTGTTTTCCAGTCGGAAGAATCGCTTCCAGAAAGTTTGGATTTCAGCACACTGAATCGCCCCAGAATAGCTAGTTACAGCCCATTTCCAACTCAAGATGAGCGAACTATTCACGTTCCTTTTGCACCGTTTCCTTCCTCACTGTTATTATCACCGCCGAAAAAGCGAGCGGAATAAACGGTACAATCTATTTTCACCAATCCGTGTTCTCAAAAGAATTCACTAAGGTAAGTGACCAATGAGAAACCATTATACATTTTCTTGCAAAAGGCGTGACGTCACGGAAAACAATTTAGGCCAGCTTTTCGTAGAGATTCCCTCTTCCCGTTTTTCTTTCGGTTGTAGGGTACGGCTACACGTAGGCTACATGACCGACCTTTAGATGGTCAAACCTAATCTTATTTAATTGTGGCCTGGTGCCGACTAGAATGATCTCTGTTTTATCTGAATTCAGCTTTAGCTTACCCAGCTTCATCCAGGCATCAATACTATTGATGCACTTCTCCAGTGCATACACAGCTTGCAGATTTAGGCCTCCTTGAGACACCAGGGACTTTAAGCAAATCGCTTCGGCTGGCGCTAATACGGCTGCCGGAAGTAAATTTCTCCCAAAATGAAACACTGCGCATGTACGTCGGTTGCATCCAGCCGTAGTGTGAAGTAGCGATGTTTTGCCGTAGTGGCTACTAGGTCGGGTTTATTTCGCTTCTCTGGCCCTTTTCAACGGACATCTCGCCATTTTAAGAATTCTGTTGGATACTATATCCTTTAAAGTCAATTTAAGTTAAGGATTGTGTCAAGGTTGCCTCTCATAAGCTTGTAAATCCGTATTATGAACTTACGATAAGTTTTTGCAAAGGTGTTAGAATGGCGAAGTGAGTTCAGCACGCGGTTGTTTTTCTTCGGTTAAGTTTTCTTTGAGGATTTAGTGAAGATGTTTTATATCTGGATACTATACGATGCTATTTTGCTTCTTTGAGTATAGATACATGTGTCTTTTTCACTCGATATTCTTTGAGATATTTGTCTCTGAAATTGTATATTTCATCCATCAAATTGTTGTTATTGTACAAGGTGTATAGCATTTGCCTTTGCTCAGAAATAATCTGTTCGTCCTAGCACGGCGAACAACGGCCATCGTCCTTTCAGCGAAGCCATTTGAAGGTAAGAAACTAAATAAAAGAGATTTTAAACACCTTTAACCCATGTTTCCTTGTATTTTGCTTTGCTAACCTTAAAATTTAGCAGACCACCGAGACGTAGTCTCCCCAGACCTTTTCAGTCACGGCAGCCGTAGTAGCACCATCCGTAGTGAACTCCCTACCGATACGGTCATACGGATACAAACCACAATACTCACTATATTACCCGCGGTCATTTATATTGACTCAAGAACAACTTAAACCAAGCGGACATGGCATCAAACAAGTTTATTGAGGGCAAATCTACCGGAATTTGTCGAGTTTAAGAACGATATGTAGCTTTGAAATTAGATTTCAGCTTGTTTCATACTAGCGACATCACCGCATAACGAAATTAGGAAACACTTTAATCAGCTTTTCCTTTTGTCATTGCCTTTTTGCCGTTTACACAAGACGCACAAAGCATCAGTAAATAAGCCGCGTTATAACTCCTTCGTATCATGCCGCGAATCGAGTAATTTGGTCATGTGATTTTCAGGCGCCTTTTGGCAGGGTCATCACTTCTTTCCATCCCTCAAACTGACATTTCCCTTTTTATTCAACTTATACGACGTACAGTCTACTTTAGACTTCAAATCTACTTCAACGAAACAAAGATTTTAAACATGCTGAGAAGATTCACAATAGGCGAGGCAAAGAGTTGAACCCGGATCGATGGTTTCACCTTGCAGTTTCCCATATCCACTAGACTAACGAGACAACCTCCCGGAAAAACGAATTTTTTAGAGTATTGAAATAGTAGTACCCAGCAAAACAGTTGAAGGTTAACCGTCTTCAACGGGGTGTTTAGACCTAAATACTGTAGATCAGCGCGGCATAGCTTAGAAACGCTATTTCTTGTTGAACTAAAGCTGTAATTCTGCCTGTTTTCATTCTTTTTAGAGCGGTAAGCTTGTCAATATTAACATGGGATATTGCGTCGTGTAATTGTTACGAAATGCCTTATGTCAGTTGGAGGGATGGAAATTAGTGTTGACCTTTTGGCGGTGAGCAACAATTTACTCTCGCCCCATTTTGGCTCGGCTAAAACATTGAAACCTTTGTCCCATGGTGCTTTGAAACCCAACGTAGTTTCGAGTTGACTATGTTTTTGATATGTTGGTGCTTAAACCTAGGAGGGGACTTATGACCTATTGTTTTTGCACCAGTACTGTTTGTACCTTAATTAAGTAAATAAATAAAAAAATAAATGGTGTACCCTTTGATATCCTCATTTGTCCGGAATAATTTTTATTGAACGGTTTGCATGTGGCTGCATCCGGATTAAAGAAGCAACGTAGAGAAACGTCAAGTAAAAGATAATTTCAAAAAGGATGCGTTTGTATCTGATGTTGGTCACCGCTGTTTGTGTATTATTTCTGATCAACGTAGAGAAGTTTTTAAAATTGTTTTGTATCATATCTGAAATTCGTCTAAGGTGTATGTATGCTTTCTAGGACTTTGTTACAGAGAAAGATTGATGAAAGGACATTTATGACCAGGGAAAACGTATCGTAACCAATCGCTCGCGACATAAGGCCAATTTCTTTATGTAATACCACTTGGAATCGCTAAAGGAATTTTTATCTTTCATTTATTCATTATTCCGGTTTTTCTCTTGTGGTTGTTAGGGATGCTATACTCATGCATTTATGATTCCACTATTCCTCCATTTTACCATATTTGGTCAAGAGAACGCGCAAAATATGAGACGGTAATATACTGTAGTGTTCCTGTTTGACCGGTTCAGAACAGAGCGAATACTGACAGAACGGGAGTTTTTCAATAAAATAAATTGTTTTCAACGCGATGCAAAGCCAAAACACAAGAAACTGGCGTAATTCTGGAATCGCATTAGATCATATCCACATGTCTTTTGCGCTATATAAGTAATAAATTATTATTAATTATTATAATAAATCCCTTATTGAAAGGTTTCACATATAATACGCGCGAACATTTTGCTCGTTGTTCTTATTTTTCCTTAGCCTGTGTACAGCCGCCCGCTCTCCTCACCCCTCTCCGATGTTTTTAAGGAGAGCGGGCGGCTGTACAAACGCTAAGTGGCTCGGAAAAAATAATACACAGCTCGAAAAATATCTGCACTTGTTCATGATATGTTGAACCATTCAATAAGGTGTATGTACATGGGAACTAAAGTAACCCAGTTTTGACCTCACAACAGTAGAAATTGGTCATTTCTCGCCCTGTGTAAAAGAATCCAGGTGGCCCTACTGGATCCGGGTCCTGAGTCGTGGTTTCCCGGATTCCAAACTGACGGGTTCCACCGAAGTGGATCCTGGATTCCATCGAAATGCGTGGATTCTGGATTCCATACAATGGATTCCGGATTCCATCAACGACAAAGGAAGCGGAGAAGAGAGACCCTGAGAACGAGGTCGCGGATTCCAAAGCCTCACATTTGCTGGATTCTGGATTCCAGATTCCTTCACATCGGGTGACATTTCATTTACTGGTATTCTATCTTATCGTGTGATATATTTTCAGATCTCCCAACGGAGCCGTTGAAAACCTTTGTTCATGTTCGTCAAGGTCAGAAAGTAACTGTGTCGTGCCCTTCTTTTGATAAAGCACTCAAGTTGGGTCGTTTTAGCTTCCTCCAATGGTATGGGCTTGAAAGCTTTCAAACACAATGGACGTTTCTTGCCAGGATGAACGAAGATGGTAGCAGGTCTGTAGACGGAGACTGGTATAAAGGTTTCAACATCACGAGGGATGGTGGGCTGTATATTCACGAGTCGAAGCCTTTCCAGCAATTCAGGTGTACCGTCGAGCTTCGGAGTGGAAGAAACCCATTGACGAACTATGTAACTCTGAAGCTTGGTAAGTTTTGGGCCAAAAACTCCCAATAAAAGTCAATTTACATAGAAACTAGCAGAGCAATTTTTTGGTGCGATTTAGAAACGACACTATAGGGATTTTCTATTTCGCAAAAATCGATGCTGAAAATCGAACATACGCAGGCCAACTATCACAAAGGCTGGCTATCGTGATTGATTAAAAACTGGACCTTTAACGCAAAACACAAGGGGAGGATATCTGTTTGAAAGGATTATTTTTCTTACTTAAATGTGGCAATCGCTGGAACAAAAGAACCCTTTGTTTGGCACCCAATAATGCTTTTGTTGGCATATGAGGAAGCTTAAATTAAGCAAGAGACGTTTTTGAGCAACGAACGGCAACGGAAGTGAGCTGTTTTCCTAATAAAAACGTATTTGAAGATTACCACATTTAGATTGTATGGTTTCCGTCTGTGGCTTGAAAACCTCCCTCTATAAGAATAGCCAGGTGGTGTCAACGATATCTTCGCCATGGAATTCAAAATTGATTTGGTGAAGTTAAATGCAACTAGAAACTGAACACATGTTTACTAATGCCTCGTCTGTGAGCTTTGTCTACTGAGATGTGTCCAGAAATGCCCCTAATTAGATGCACACTCATTTCAATAGAGCGGTTTTCAATTGAGTGTCGAAAGTAATTAGCCAATTGCTTTGGTTTTGCATTACTTCACTCAATGATTGGTTCAAAGTTCTCGCACCATTTTTTCAACCAATCAGGGCCCGGTTGTTCAAAAGCCGATTAACGCTAATCCCAGATTAAAAATTAACCATGGACTTTATTTGTTTACTCCCAAATGCTGTTCAGCGCTGATATTCGACAAATCTTAACATTAGAAGAAGTCAATCTTGAAATTCAAAAGTACGCAAAAGGAACTTTCACCAAAAAGTTGAAAACATGAAACAAAGGTTTACACTAATCCTGGATTAAGTTAATCGGCTTTCGAACAACCGGGCCCTGAAGTGAAACCAAAACCAATCGTGGATTAAGCGTGCATATTTTCCCGCGCTTTGTGTCGGCTACGTGTAATTACTTCGAGTTTTGATTGGTTTACTGGATTGTCTTCGTCCTTTTTGATTGGCCAAAGAAATTACTTTGGTTTTCGTTTTACGACACTCATTTGAAACTCGCTCTAAGCGTCTATAAGTGTTTAGGCTCGAATAGCTTGTGCTAGTATAATTTTCCCGTTTTTTAAAATAGCGCTGCTAGCGTAATTCGCAAATCATGATAATTATCGGATCATTTTTGAGTTTTGACAGGTAGGTTGATTCTCATATCCCAATTATACGCTGACGTTGTTCTTTTGTTTTAGAGGCATTTGCAGTTTACTGAGCCCGGAAATGGGGCCTGGAACTAGGGGGCACGGGAACCGGAAGTCCCATGGCAAACCATGTCGGTCCCAATACCTCTCATAGGGAAGGCTACAAAATGGCGTCGGTTATGTCATTCGATTCGAGCAAAAACTTCTGTATGCAGCTCTCTCAAAAAAAGGATGTGTATAGCTTACAAGATTAAACGGTTTCTGATTGAAGAAAATGCATTTTTGCACTTATTTGCAATTTTTTAAAGAGCATAATTTTTTTAAAAAGTAGCATAATCTGGGAAAAACTAGCAAAATTTAGACAAAAATTGAGCACTGCTGAAAGCATAATGTGCTGCTTTTACTAGCACAAGCTATTCAAGCCTAGAAGTGCTCCCTAGCTCTTCTCCCCAACTTCAGCATCACTCCTGTCTCAGAATACACACAATTAGCGTCACAAAGTGTCCCCCAAATTCTGCTCCTCATGTGAAGGTAAACAGCTGCATTTACCCTAAGCTAAGAATAACGCAAAGCTTCACCCTTACCTTTTTGTCGGAAATAAGTAGCAAAGGCTTAGACTGAAAGGGACACTTCGTGTTGAATGTGAAAATTGGGCGTGCATCTAATTAGGTGCACGTATGGACATTAAACTTGCCGCACACGGTGAGGAAAGAGCTGAGCAAACTGCCTCACGAAGCGGTTTGCTCAGCCGTTTCCTCACGTGTGCGGGGACATTTTGGTGAGAGTCGAGCTGAGCTTGGTTTTATCAAGCATCCAATTAAAAAAAAAACATGGCGTACTCACGTGACTCCAGCCGTTCAAGGTGGTGTCGGAGGAAGAAATTCCGACGTCTCTGAAGTCACGTGAGAATGCCATATGCTTGATTGACCACGCACAACTCGATTCTCACGATGGCCGCACACAACGAGGAATTTACCTCGCGAGGCGAAAAATACCAAACATGTTTGATTTTATCCTCACGGCCTCGCGAGGCGAATTTCTCACCAAAATTTCCCCGCACACAGGAGGAACCAGCTGAGCAAACCGCCCTGCGAGGCAGTTTGCTCAGCTCTTTCCTTACCGTGTGTGGCGGGCTTAAGTGTGTCTAAGCAAGGTGTTGTGGTAAAGTGCTTCAAGAATTAATAAGTGAACAAAAAACGAGTGGAAGCCTCAGGCAGCGTTTACACGAACGCGGTTTCATTTATAACCGCATAGTTTCGACGGTTACTATTTTGGCGCGAAATTTGCATTGTTCAATTCAAAGTAGTGAATTTAGCATGTAGTGCAGCGCTGGCTTATACCTTCACGACTTTGATTTTCTGGCTGAAAACGGTTCCCTCATGAAACCGTGTCGATGTGAAACCGCTTTCGTGTAAACGCTGCCTCAGACTTGTTCTTTAGCTGTCGGCGAAGCTTATGGCAAAATGTATCACTTTCAGGGAATTTTCCAGCTTCAACAGGAATTCAGCAATCGTTTGCTACAAAAACATTTCTGTTTCGGTGCCGGAGTGGAAAAACCCTCTAATAATCAACAGATATTGAATTATGTATTGTGCAATTTGCAACGCTGCAAAGCGTCAACTTAGAAAAACTCTCTTTGACCCTTCCTAATAGACCATTTTATAGCTCTGTGCTCAGTTACAAGGCGTTTGAATAAAAGTGAGTCTGAAGTTACCTTGCTTTGATACAAACCTCATTGCTTTTCTTATGTGAATCATGCTGTTGGGCGTTATCAAAATCAAGCCCCTGGAAATGGTCTTAAAAATCAATGTCACATTGTCTAACTTTGATATTGTTCCACATTAAAAAATCGCACCACAGAGAAGCCAGAACAATCTGAGGCCGGAACTACTAGCGGATCCAAGAACCTTGGAAAAGGTACGTTAATGATATGTCCCGGCATTGTCTTAATTTACCGAGATATCTTTCTTTTTGAAAGTTATTTCTTGTCTGCTATTAGTTCGAAAGTTACCGAGATATGAATTTCAGCCATGAAAATTACACGGAAAATGAAACAACAGACAAGAAGACAAGATGATTTATTTAACTAAGCTCAGTTTCACATAATATATAAAAAAAATTATAGGTAAAATTTACATAGGCAACAAAAGGGAGTGTAATAAGAGTGTAAGGTGTAATAACAAAATAGGGAGCGAGTTGGGATCATCCAAATAGCAAAGGCTAATCTAGTGGATGACCCCTACCCCTACCCCTACCCCTACAGAAGCTAAGGATTACTATGAGTATTATGAAAGTGTCGATAAAGCGAATCTTGATCTGGACCACTCACTCGAAACGAGCATGCTCCGTGAGCACGGTGAGTCAGTGACAATACAAACTCATCTGACGATAGCAAATCACAATCTTAAACCGATAATTGTGAAAACTGTTGTCGGGAGACAATATAACACTAACCTTTCCCCAGTGCTTTAGTCTAATTGTGTTTCTATGTACCTGTAGTGATTTCCTCGGCTTCTCTCCTTGCAATAAACGACTACAAAACGAATTTCAGGATAATCTAAATTGATTGCAACGAATACTAAAAAACGTTCTTATTGGCTATAGACCTTTTCCGCTTGTACATTTTATTTTCCCTATACATGTCATGTGATAATACTCAGGAGGTTTGGTCCTTTGTTTTGTTCATTAAAAAGAGTGTATGGAAGCATGAATATGTCTGCATGCACTCTTTTTAATGAACAAAACAAAGGACCAAGCCTCCTGAGTATTATCACACGACCTGTATTAGGGAAACATAATGTACAAGCGAAAAAGGTCTATTCAATCTTAGAATAGTTTTCTCTGGTTGACCCTTATAATTCTACAGTCTATTTTCTTTTGTTTTAGTGGAAACCACAGATCCACTTCTGGGTTTTTTGATTGGAAACTTCGTGATGGCTTTTCTCTGGTACCAAGCGCGGAGCCACCTATGAAGTGTCGTTTTTTGTTGTTAATTCTAAATTGCCAGCCAGTGTCAAGTAATGAATTAAGGATGCTGCCTACTAATTCAAAGGTATTTTTACGCGGTTTACTGACTATGCGGGAAAAGCAGATCTTAACTCGCGTTATTGACATCCAAAAGGAAAACTGGAGGTAACCACGCATTTTTCGGAGATAATTAATCAACAATATTTGTAAAAAGCTTTAAAATACAAAGCAATATATGGCGTTCTTTTCCAAATTTAAGCTTAATTATCTCTGAAAAGTGCGTGGTTACCCCCAATTTTCTTTTTGGATACCAAGAGCACTTGCTAAGTTCTGCTTTCTCCGCATAGTTTGAACCGCGCAAAAATATCCCTGTATTATTAAGCACCGCCGATAGGAAATCCGAGTATCTGGAGATGCGCAGAACGTGTGCGCAATAACAATATTAAGCACCGTCCTTAATTTTAAACAGAATGGACAAACATTTTAGAATCAAGACAGTAAAAACCGCAAGAAAACGGCTTGTTTAACAAGAATCAATTTGGCATCATGTGAATAATATTTATTTTTGGTTCGCTTTCTTGCGGCATCAGGTTTTTTCAATTTAATATGGCGTCAGTTTTTGTCTGGACATGTTTGCTACGCTAATAATAATAATAATAATAATAATAATAATAATAATAATAATAATAATAATAATAATAATAATACAGTAATAATACAGTAATAGTAACAAAAAATAATAAACGGTAAGGCTGATTAACAACACTCTCAACATGCAACTATGACGATAGCGTCATTTGACTACAACTATCAGAATTCAGTTTGTTTTTCTTTTCTTACTTAAATTTTGTATTCCTAGCGGGGTAAACATAACAATAGCTCTAATTAGACAAGCAAAACTTGTAGGATTCTTGTACTTGTAGTCAAATGGCGTCATCATACAAATTAAGTACTTTTTTAACGAGCTTCCCTGGGAGAAATTTTTTTGTTTGTAGGGGCTCGATTTCAACTTAAAAGTGAGCCCAGTTAGCTTTTAACGAGGAAATTTACTTTCTTTGTGAAGTACAAGCCTGTAAATAAACATGAATTGAAGAATATTTTGCAGCTGAGACCTGTGGCAAATATACTTGATATTCCTGTATTCCACGTATTCCACATTGACTCGACTTTCTGTGGTATTCGGGGACGGCAAACAACAAGAGTCAATTGCACTCTTGAGCATTTTTGTCTTTTTGATCAAAATTTGTGCCCTTTTCCTCATTTTGGGCAACATTTGAGCTGTTTCTTCGTATTTTGGGATAAATCAGAGCAGCATTTTGTCTTCAAGACAAGTTTTCAGTAAATCGGGATTCCCTTATGATCATTAACTTGAATACTTGAACACAAAAAGTTACACTATTGAAATGAGCCCAAGTCAGTGTTGCGCTTGATCAAAAGCAATTGAAACCAATGTATTTTTTCTTCGAAAAACACTAGTGTTTTAATCATGGAAATTAAAACGTCTATGATCATTTCGAAACAACGGAAAGCCGATTCTTTGGTAAAAAAGGCATGCCTATGAAATCTTCAAGAGCATATTTCAAGATGTTTAGCAACTGTTGAGCACTATTTCTAAAATTTTGAGAACGTATTGGAAAATTCGAGCACTGTATGGGGAAGATATCGTTGACGTCACCTATTGTTATTAATGTGCCAACCAGAGCCTCATTGGCTGTCGAAAGAAAGGGACTTTTGTTCCTGTGCTTGGTACATTTGAATAACAAAAGCAATGTTTGTAAACAGATATCTTTCTCATATTTGAGCACTTTTCGCCGTTTAGCGATTTTTCCAGCGCAATTGACTGGGACATGCCTAGTTGTCATTGCAGTATTTCTTAGAGAGCAGGACAATTGTATTCCCTTGTTCCCGAAATTACTTTGTTCCCCAATATATTTTGTCTCAGTTGTTCCCCTGTTCCCCAGTTCAAATTAGCCATGTTCTCTTCTTCCCCAAAATCCCTCGGAGGCCCTCAAAGTTCTAAAAACGTTCAAACAACTACAACGTAAGTATGTCGCGATGATTCCACCTTGCTACGTTGTAAATTATCCTCTGCATGGATTTGTGGAACTTAAAGTGCCCCTGTGATAAAAAAAAACACTTCCTTTTTTCCTTCAGATTTTGAAAGAGTGTTTGCTTAACACCTGACTGGCAAAATTTTGAGCTTTGATTTTTATCCAAAGGCCGTTTACTTTGAGTGTAAGTTTTGGATTTCACGGTCCGCCATTACTCACGTTCAAAACCGACCGATTGGACCTCAGACGGTTGGATCCAGGGAAAAGTGACGTCAGAGGCTCACTAGCTTAAAATTTCAGCGTGTGAACGCAGCTTATTATATATGCAAAGCGTGAGTTTAAAAGTCTGAAAGCTCAAAACCCCCGTGCTGCATACTAATTCTGCGGCGACACACGTATTGCATTCTTAAACTAGAGAGCCTTTGACGTCATTTTCTCCTCGATCCAGCTCTCTCAAGAACATAATGTTAGTAATGGCGGACCATTCAATAGGAAAATTACAGTTAAATTAAAGAGGTGTCTTTTTGAAATCAAGGCTTAAAACGTGGGTAACTTAGTGTTTTGTTAACATAGTTTTGAAATCCAAAGAAAAATATGAATTGATTTTTTGGTCACAGGGGCACTTCAAAAGTAAAGTTAAAGAATGAACAATTCATGGTTTTATGCCCACTCTGTCGCCCCAAAACGCCTTAAACATGGTTCCGACGGGATAAATTTTTTTGACTGAGAACTCCGTCAAGCCGGATCATTTTTCCAAGCGAAGCACAAAAGCTTATCCGTCATAAAAGAGAAGTACATCAACTGCAAACTTCTAACGAAATAAATTGGCAAAGACGTTGCCAAAGGTCACAGCAATGCTGTGCAAACAACTGCACGCTTTAGGCGTTCAGCACGTGCGTTCGACGTCACGGTCCTCGAAAAAAACAACCAATTTTGTTCCCAGGATCCTCTCTCTTGCCCCGTCGAGAAAGTAGAGGAAGGGCCTTGGGAACGGCACAACAGCATCCCGCCATGTTGTTCAGTCGGATCTCCTGATAACAATGAAATGACGGTAAGTTTTAGATTTTTTTCCTAACTTAGTTGACTCCTTTTTACTTACTAATTTGTCTAAAATGCTCCCTTGTAATAGTACCTATTGCTAAAATAAAACACATTAGTAACTTTGGGAATTAAACGGCGACAAGAATTTAATACGGCGAAACTAGGTTACGAGTATCACCACGCAAGAAATTCGCATTTTAATTGCTTTTTACTGTCACAAAATGTTTCAGTAAAAACTATTCACTGATCTATCTGACAAAGGCCGTATTTCTGACTGAAATGCCTTTTTGTTTTTGAGCAATTATTAAACACAACTCCATGACATTCCTATATTTACGCGGTACACTAGTTGTTTCTCAAAATCGCATTTTCTAAAAATTTCTCTTGTGTAGTTCTACAAGCGGACCTATCTTTACGAAAACCTCGTCACTTAAATAATCAATTAATAATTAATCCAGGTTAAACGCTGTTGGTTTGACCAGGTTGATTGGATTAAACACCATTGGGAACCCATGTGGTACGGCCGATTTTGTTGAACAGCGATGTTGAAATCCGTTTGCTTTCCCCTTTGAACAGTGTTGAACCGTGTTGAATCGAAGTTGAATCGATGTTGAATGAGTTTAAAAGCGTTTAAACTTTACTTCAACAACCATTCGACATCTCTTTTGTTTTCGCAAATGTTGAATGTTATTGGGTGGGTATAAGCGAACGTACTAATCCGGAGGTCTCTCAATGACATATCATGTCCATATCTGTGGTAACAACCTCGGCTGCTGCCTGTGACTGAATACAAGGCCTTTCGCGAGGCTTTGTTGAATCAAATGTTAATGATGTGTTGAAAACGTTTGCCCACCCCAGGAGTCAACATCGTTCAATATGATTCAACAAAATTGAAGGGATATTGAATTAAAGCAAATTTTGGAGCCGTTTTCCCAGGCCTTTCAGCTTCCTCAATATAATCATATTTAAAGGCCATTAATTTTTTTTACCGCCCAGTAGAGCCCTGTCTCATCATGAGGACTGCTGAAATGTAAACAAATACGATGTTAGTCGCGACAACGCGAAGTTGAAATTAAAATCTTCCTCATAAGTTGGTGCAGCATCACAAAAATTGTATCAAAAATCTTCCACACCAAAAGAATTAACGAGGGTGATTTTTGGTAAATTTGGACAGGAAATATGAATTGACGAGCTAGAAGCTATAAGCATGGTTAGTGCTAACCAGTGTTAAATACCAAGGAAACCTTTAGGTTATTCAGTATACCTCTTAACTGAACGGTTAGTGCTAACTAAGCTTCGAGCAACTGGCTCCTGTTTGTTTTAAATATGTACAATAAGTGATTTTCGACGGCAGCGACGCACAGAAACAAGTGCGCTTCTCGCAGCTTGTCCAGGCTCCATGATCTGCATGAAGGTGTAATTTACTACCCAAACCCAAAATGTTCTAAGTGGCTTTTATCGTCAAGCAAATTTGATCATTGTTTCTTCGTTTGCAAGAGAAGAGGAAAATCTAAATAACATAGTGTTCTGGTCCAACTTGCTAGTAAAATGACGTACTCATGTAATATAAATACCATGAGGAAAAATGTGTTTGCCCGTGAAATACCGGTAAATTGTTTAATAAATCCTGCCTCAAACAACTCGGATTGTACTTTCGGCTCCTTGCTCTTCTGGGGTCGGGGAGCGAACCCCCTCCCTTATAATTCTAGGATCTCACTTCTCGATCTTTAGCATTTTCCTCCTTACAGTAGCACTCTGTCGTTTAGAAATCAAAGTTCCGTTGTTTGCTCCATCAGTTTCTTGCTAGTTTCCGCATCTTGGTCTTCCGGCTTTTGCGTTTTTGAAGGAATTAACATCCATTCGTTCTTTTTGCGTTTCCTTTTCCGTAGAGTGACAACTACTATTGCAATGAGTAGAACGAGAACTAAGAATCCTAATACGGCCATGAGCGCTTGGATGTAAACCATGGAACTTGACGTGTTTTCTGAAGAAACAAAATAACCAGAATTGTAAAATTTATTAGTAATTCATAAGGGTTAAGTTAGCAGAAGTTGAAGGCACAATTGCCCTTATTGGAGTTATCAGCGGTTTTGCCACAGAAACTAGGCTAAGGCGTTATTTTGCATGGAATTGACCCTTCAACCTCTTTTGCATGTAGTTTTAAGCAAAGAAATGTGCCTGCATTCTCAACTCCAATAAGGTCCATTCAGATCAGGGACACCCAACGACAATTTTCGGAAAATATCTGTTCGGAAGACGATTTGAGATCTAGAATTTTCGGAACATTTGCTATAAAATTTCTTGCTTGCCTGCCTCTCCAAGGATTTTCGAACATATGAAAAATGTTATAATTGCCCATTTTTAACGAATTTTTACCCTAAAAAGGTCACCTAGAATTTTCGGGAGCCCTTTTTCTGGCTGAACATTTCGAAAAGGTAAGTTTTGATTCCTATAATTTTCGGATCACTAGACTTTCAGCTAGGAAATCCGAACAGATGAACAATTTTTAGGGGATAAAAATATGCCTATATCTACCGTTCAAAGACTAAAATACGTTTAAAAATGCTCTGTTTAAGTGGTTTTAAACTATGTTCTCATTGGGTGCCCCTGTCAGATCACATAAACGTAAATCCGCTACAGTTCAGATGATGACCTAGTTAATATTCTGTGCCTAAATTACAGAATCATATTCTGTATTTTTAGGACAGAAAAGGGACCTCTATGAGATTAACAATGGTTGGCCTGTGACTCGCTATTCTCTGATTGCACTAACGACGGGGACGGCATCGACAACGCCACAAAAACAAGAATATCATTGGTTAAAAGAGAAAAAATAATCGTGGCGCACGTGCAGCACGCATATCTTTGCGTCACACTTCATAGCAACGACACGAAACCACCAAATATTTTGAGGTTTGACGACAACGTGAGCAAACAAATTCGAACCTTTCATTCGTAACCGCTCGTACTAATTTACTTTTAGGATACTTCGCCAACGCCGTGAACGAGGTGTGATTTCGAGAGACTCGAGAAAGCGCAAAGTTATATTTGAAGCGACATTTTCGTCGACGTGGCCGTCATAGAGCAGTTTTCAATTGAGTGTCGAAAGTAATTAGCGAATTACTTTGGTTTTGCATTATTTCACTCAGTGATTGGTTCAAAGTTCTCGCGCCATTTTTTCAACCAATCACAAGAGAAACCAAAACCAATCGTGGCTCGAGCGTGCACATTTTCCCGCGCTTTGTGACGGCTACCCGTAATTAATTCGAGTTTTGATTGGTTTACTGGATTGTCCCCGTCCTTTTTGATTGGCCGAAGTAATTACTTTGGTTTTGGTTTTACGACACTAACAGCGTTACTGGAAAAACTTAAAAAAGGCAACCGGATGGCTTTTCAAAAAGCATGGCCGGTGGAGGTTAATTAGGACACCCAAAACCAAGTCAGTTGAGGCTGATAACAACGGGATTGGAAGCTGGAGGTTCACGACCACGTGGCCAGGGACTATACCGTCTTTAAAGCTCCGGTCAAATTTAAAATGTACGGTGACCAAACTTTCCCTTTGTTTGACGACGTGGCCAAACGCTATCAAACAAGCCATCAAACACGCTCCAAACAGATGAGTTAAATCTGCATCGTAATACGCATGCGCGCGCCAAACATGTTCGGTGAAGCCGGCCAAACGAACCAAACTCCGGAGATCAAACGCGTCAACAATAGCGATCTTTGATGCCGTTTGAGCGGATGTTTGATGGATTTCAAATTTACCGAACACCGTCAAACAGCATCAAAAAACGTGGGCCATACGACAAAATTTTGTGTCACCATACATATTTGATCATGTTTGGTAAACAAACATTTTACGTTTGACCGGGGCTTAATACCGCCGGAGTCCCCCATCGGTACACACGTGGGGTTAAAGACGCGACCCATGAATGTCTAATACTTAACAACACTTACCTGTATTGCCATCTCGGAAGTTGACTGGTCCAAGAGTTAAGAACACGTCTTTGTCCATCATATAGGCCTGGATTTCTCGTCTTCGTCTTGTGTCTTCCACGCATCCCATGTCGCATACAGACCCTGAATCAGAGCTCCTGCAAGTGTCAACCTTACAGTGTACGTAGAGTCGCGACGAAGGAACTTGACGGAATTTGAATGCTTGGAAAGAGAATTTCTGTGTAGACGACTTTTGATAGGTGTACTTTAGCGTGGAATCCCGTGGACAGCTTGTGAAATACAATAACAAACAGTTAAATTCAACAAAAGGCTAGGAGCAAATAACACATACCACGAGTTTGAAGTGAAATAAGACGTACCCCTATTTTGAACAGTTGACTTCTCTGACCAACGTATTTTAGATTGTAAATAGACCATTTTCCAATACTCACGGTTGGACTGGCTCTAGCATGAAATGGAGGCTAATGCGGGCAAATTAATTTCTTTGTGAAAAGATTTGCCTGCATTAGCCTCCATTTCATGCTAGAGCCAGTCCAGCCGTGAGAATTCAAAAATGATCTATTCAAAAGCTTATTTCTGCACCTGCGACGCAAGCGTTGTTTGCGCTTATTGATTGGCCAAGTTGACGATGCGTGGCCAAGAGAAGCTGTTTTAAAAACGTGGGCTCCACGTTATGGGATCCTGATACAATCAGGCTTTTTTCTCACAACCCATTTTCTAACTTGAATTAACGATTATCGCTAATTCGTAATTTGCTCTGAATTTACTGTTATCGTATATTTAGAAGACTGAAAGCTTGATATGGATTATGGGAAATAGTCATATATTTTTTAAAAGACAACCCAAGTGTATGGACGTAGGACTCGAACCTGGGGATGTTCATTATTAACCCGGGCGCTCAGGAACTATTATTTTAAACACTATTAGATAATGCTGTATTATCACTTGAAAACAAACAATATTAAACACTGCAAAAGGTCGGTTTCGGACAAAGCTAAACAGTTTAAAATCAAAGCTTAGGCTTAAATTATTACTTCTTAAGCAGCGATATTCTATGGGAGACTTGAATAAACGTTGTTCTTCAGTGGTGAAGCGGAAAGAAGCGCTTTCTATAGAGTAGAAGCTCCGGGTTCAAATCCGATCCACGGAAATAATTCAAACCAAATTACGAATTAACGATAATCGTTAATTTAAAGAAGAGGTAATGTTGTCGCTCACTTAAAGTATTGCTGGACACTGGTAACTGGTTGTCCCTCGTGATCAGTGGTTTATGGCCAAACAAAAGCAAACGTTTACATAAGAATACGGTTGAATTCTCGAAAGAAGGTTACTGAGGGACTTCAATATGACCGCTGTTTCTTTGTTTACAGACATCAACAAGAACGCCTTGAAAACATGTTACAACCGAAAATACAACTGGAAAAATACGATTCAACGGCTTAACTGATGGCCTCGTTAGTGGCTTGGTTCAAAAGCACGTGGAGGTTTCGTCTCTTATGGAGGTGTGTAGATTTTCTTATTTCAAACGATATTGATAACGGTGATGATGACACGTAAGAAATCAAACGAAACATTAGCTTTTTCGGAGAAGAAGAAACTTAATCCACATACAGTCAAACCTATACTGAGAATGAGTGAGGATTACGTTTTTGCAAACGTTGGCCGTGGAACACTTGTATTTGAACAGACTTAACTGAGTAGAGTGTAATGTGAAGTGCTAGGTATTTACCCCATATGAATCATGTGAGCGTTAGCCCTACTGATGGAAATGGACCCACACAAGGACAGAGAAAAACTCTGACCAGGGTGGGAATTGAGCAGTTAAGCCGTTGAATACTTTGCACTTCACATTACACTCTAATCAGTTAAGTCTATACTGAGAATGGTCTCACGCTTTTCAAAATACCATATTGTCACTGGATATTTTCAGAGTTTAAGTTTACCCAGTTTATTTATACCTACCCATGTTGAATGATTGTGTATCTTGTCGGGTCACGTGGATTTGGGGTTGGAGTAACCCAGCACTCCTCAAGAAAAGCCAGGAGACTCGTGTCACGTGACTTCACGTCGACCTGTAAGTACATAGTTTGACCGAGAAGCACATCGAGAGGGTATTGGTTGATGACAACGTCGTAGTCAGGGTCTTCAAACATATCCATTTCAAAGGTGAAATTTCCCATGCCACCTAGAGGAAAGAGATAATTATATACACCTTATTGAATGGTTTAACATGTAATGCGCGTGGATAGTTTGCGAAATGCGTAGTATTATTCAGAGTCCCGATGGGGCGAAGAAAAATACGAGCAACGGTTGTTACTCAACTATTACTCCATTTTCTAGAATTTTGGTTTCTTCCTGCATTGACTGAGAATCGTATCGATTGCATAATAAGGCGCGTGCGCGAATGACGAAAACAACACAGACGAAACCATTCAGATGTCTTTTACTTGATTGGATAAACGAAGTGACAAGTGACAAGCGATGACAAGATTAATTGTTGAAAACAATTTCTTTTCTTGAAAACCTTCCGTTCCGTCCATATTTGCTCTGTTCTAAACCAGTCAAACTGGGACACTACAGTGTAATACCGTCTCATATTTTGCGCGTTCTCTTTACTAAATATGGTAAAATGGCATAATATTGGAATAATAATGAGAATTATTCGTCAAGAGCCTCTCATTTCACTCCGAAATTTTCTTCTTCTTCTTCTTCCTCTTCGCCGCTCGCGAAACTCGCACAGCAACGAAAAACTGGAAACCCTCTCGGGGACTACCTAATCAATAACTTTGAATCACGTGCCATGGGTTTCTATGGTTACTTACTATCAGATGTACGGACAGCCTTTCTTCTCGGTGAAAACGAGACAATGGACAAAACATGGATTCTTCTGTACGAACACTGGAACCTAAACTGTACTCGTCCCTCTCTGGTAATTAGGGGAATGGAATTAGACGACTTTGCTTCTCCCATGATGGTGTTAATGTACACCATGTAGTCTTCAGAGCTCGTTCGTTCGGTGTCACAATCTTCCAGCGGAGTCCTCAACAGGGCATGCGTATCATTAGCGAACAAGACCTTGCATTCAGGGTCCATGAGGTGTAACGAGCTGATAACTAAAGAAGGGTACAGGGATCTTGAAATGGTTACATCCATTCCATAATGGGTGCATCTCACTGAAATTCCTGCAAAAGAAAATAATTACATCTGTTCTAGCTTCTGGATAAGTGCGACTTTGTCTCGGAAGAGCAGAAATAGAGGGAAACAAGTCGTCGAAGAGGAAATGGAAGGGTCAAAGGTCGGCCGTTATATGTAGTGTGAAGCTACTCTCATACGACTCTCATCGACAGTTGTCACAACTGTCGATTAAATCTCGAACGATTGTTTTCTTAATTGTACGAACATTTGTTATCAACCATCTTTCCAAATGAATCAGATGTGAGAGAATGACCATTTTTATACTACAGACGCATTATCCGTCAGGACGCATTTGGCAAACATTTGTTGTTCGTCTGGTTATGCTTCTCTAGTATAAAGACGGGCACAGGACGCATTATCCGTCTAGACGAACTATCTTTCACTGTGCGTCTTGAACACTGTGCGTCATTCAAGACGCACAACGGAAGATTTTTCGCCCAAATAGATTGAAGAGCAATTTTACCCTTTGGAGGTCTTTCTATTCCACCGGAAGGAGCTGTGTCAGTAACGCGCGGTTGTTGTGTTGTTGATTCGTTTTCCGGCAATGTAGGCGCGTCAGAAGAAGTGGTTTTGGATGCAATTTCGCTCGCCTTACTCAGTCCAGTTCTCTCAGGTTTGCTTGTACGAATGGCTTGCTGACTTGGGTAAGAAACGTGATCAAGAAGCACCAATGAAGTTGCTCTACCAACTCTTGTACTTTTGTGAACGAACGTTTGACTTTGATACCATCTAGTACTCCAACCAGTGCCGCTGGGTTCAAGAATTGCGGTTTTAGAATCGGTTCTCGTCGTTGTTGTATCGAGATAGGAATGCACTGCTTTTGAAGAGAGTTCATTGTGAAATACAGTGGAGAGGTTGGGTCGAACAATGTCAGGTCTTGATACTGCTTTGTCCTTTGTTGCTTCGGTGGTGGAGGCCCCATTTGGACCGGACTCAAATTCGCTTGTAATACTTGATTTAACGATTTTTTCGGTAACTGGTGGTCCCTCAGTTTCACTCGAATCAACAGACTTTGAATATTTTCTTGTTCTGTTTAACTTAACCGCTGCTTTGACTGTTTTCCTCTCTTCAGTACCAATAAGCAAAGTTTTTGAAACATGCGCTTTGGAAAGCCGGGGAGTAACAGAGCTTGCGCGCTCTACGGTAACCTTCTTTTCAGTGGCAAAGCTGGAAGTTTTTGTTACACCGACAGTAGACCCTGTACTGCTGGTTTTTGGTGACAGCATGGTTAGAGAAGTTTCAACACTATGCTCAAAATCAATCGATGATATGGGTGTGGCAATTTTCGACAAAGGCATCATCGCGTGTGTTCGCTTTTGCGTCGCAGGTTTCATAATACCTGAAGTATTCATTCTTGCTGAAACAGCTGAAGTGACATGGCCCAAAGTACTTCCACCACCATAGAGCGTTGCAGTCGCGACTCTCTTGTCATCTGGAAATACTCTGCTTGTCCCAATGGAAGATTCTGAATTGACTGAGATCTTCTCTTGGCTTTTTGTGTCTTGTTTCATGCTTTTCGAGGCTGAAGGACTTGTGGCTTTCACCCGTGATGTCTTCAGCTCTTGGCTTGATATCTTAGTTGCGCTTTTAACTGGGCTCTTAGGGAGCCAAATGGGCGGTGGTTCTGAACTTATTTTAATTGTTTTTGTAGTTGCCAACTCAACACTACTTTCCATCGGGAAAGACTGTGCGAAGCCTTTGTCGGACGAGGATGCAACAAGGAAGGACCTATCATGTGTCCTTGTCTCCAGTGTTTGGAGGATGTACGTCGTCGCTGCAGAGCCAACAGGACTTGAAATCAGTGAAGTTGTTTTTGAGACGAACGGACTTCTTGTTTCCAGTGAGGACGTCTGTGCCATGGAATTTGCTTTTTCCTTGTTGATGGAAGGATTGGTTACCTGTGTACTGTTCAAAAGCTCTTGAATAATACTGCTTTTGATCTGGATTGGGACTGAACTCGGAGAGAGCCGAGAAGTCGTTGAAGTCTTTGACGCTAACTCATTCGAAGTCTTTTGCACTTGGCTGCTGGTCATAGCTGAAGACTCCTTTCTACTCAGAGACAAAGATGGCGATGGGGAAGAAGTCTTCTTGGGAAGACTGCTGCTTGTCTTCGCTGAAAGAGAATAAAGCGAAATTATTTTCGTTCTTGGTTTACTGTCAAGAAACAGGGATGGGTAAAAGGCGTTTGCTGTGATGAACGGCACTTACCCTGCACAGTGCAAACTTGTCCTTGGGCGTCAAAGCCGACAGCAGGCATGGTCTTAATTGTGCAATTGGTATCACCAGCAGGACATTCCTCAGGCGCTGAAATAATCGAGAAAATAAATACGTAGTTCAGTTTACCACAGTTGATTGTAAGCTCGCAGTCTGATTGGCTACTTTGCCATTGTCGATAAGCTTGAGAGTCTAGACAACCGTGACGCTGTTCGCGCCAACGTGTCACGCAACTCTAATAACCAATCAGAAAGGCTCATTTTGGGAAATAAACCAATCAGATTGCGAGATAGTTAAAGACAATGCATGCTTGCTCTTTCTTTGTGTCACGATCTTGGTCACGCTCTGAAGTAAACGTTTTCTCTGACGTTAAAGATAGTGGTAAAAAAACCAACAAATCGAATGTGGTTCAGCGTTGTGTGTAAGCTTATCGACAACGATATCCGTCATCACAGCTCATCGGTCAAAAGTTTTGATTTGTTAAGTTCAATATTATTACAAAGCCTCCAAAAGGTAATGAACCTTGATTTAGTAATACTTTAAGTTTCTACATTGGTATTCGGGCGTAGGCACTTCGAACCAGAACGAGTTGGAATTTAGAAATGCGGTTTTGCAGCCTTGGTTTTGGTAATGCAGCTGATCAGATACAAGCACAACTTTGATTAACATCACAAAGTGTCCCTTAAGTCTAAGAACCAACTCTATTTACAACCACAGTTTTTTACAATTATTTACTTAAAGTTTAATGCATGCGCGTTATTTTGGGGTCGTGTCGTACCTCATTGAACGGGATTCAGGATTGGCCAAAAGAACAATAGAACGAACAAAGATAACAATGGATTTAGCACAGAAAATAATAGGAAGTACGATACTATAAATGACAGCCAATGAAATATAGTGTTCAACAAGAGGTGCCACCGTACCCGTTATTGGGGAGCTTAAGATTTTACGACGGCGACGGCATCAACAACGGCTCAAAACAATGATAGCATTGGTTAAAAGAGCATAAATAATCGTGCTGCACGTGCAGCACGGATTTTAGGACGGATTCTTGCGGTACTCTGTATGAGGACGACGTGAAATCACCAAATTTGAGGTTTTGACGACAACGTGAGCATGCAGCAGGGAATCTTTCACTTTCTGTTTTCGCTTTGTAACTACTCGTACCAATTTATTTTTACGATACTTTGCCCAAATTGTAAGAAGTGAACGAGATAGAATAACCGCGAAAGAATTATGATAAAGTAAAGTGTTATTTTGATGTGACGTTTTCGTTGAAGTCGCCGTCGTAGATCTTAAGGTCCCTATTTTAAGATGTGTTGCATACTTACAGAGAGTTTGGTATGTTGCATAGAAGCCAGGCCAGTTAGCTTTTTTATACGAAGAGAACTCGAGCCACATCTTTTCCTGGGAGGAAACGCTAGTTAACAGGCCCTTGCATCCACAAAGCTTATCAATTTGTCTGGACTCGCTTCCAACAGCTTCACTTATAATCAAGGAATCGTCGTAGCAGCTACCCGGTCGATTCGGGGAGTATCGATGGTCTTCTACACCGAACCAATGGATTGTGACCTGCACACGGTACCCCTCTGGAGCAGTTATTGTCCAGACACAACTCTGAGATGCTCCGTAGTTGTTAGGGAAGTTTGGACTTGATATGACTCCAGAATTCTGTTGGATTTTAGTATCCGCACTACAAAGGTCTGAAAATGAATTAGGAAGTAGTTTCGAACTTTAAAAATTCACTCCAGTGGTCACCTGCTGGGAAAAACAACTTCTCTCTACAACCCCCTGAAACCTTCCGCAGATAGGCCCATGAGGACTCTGGGACAGAAGTGAAACTTATGCTCCGTTCACACCAAAC
>NC_090881.1:35098420-35123420 GCF_036669935.1 Montipora foliosa
CACGTGACTAAGAATCAACCAATCACAGTGTTGGTTTTGTTGAGTGAAAGTCTAGGTAAAAAACAACTTGAATTGTTTTTATGTAAAGAGCCCCCGAAACGTATTGGGTTATGGGATGGGGGAAATACATCTTTTATTGCGCGAGCGAGCAGCAACATATTGTTGTGGATTCGTGAGAAGTTAGGATGAATTCTCGAATCCACTACTTTTTCCCAGAATGCATCATAATTAGCCAGAATGCACTGCGCCATTCACCAGCTTTTACCAGAATGCATTGCATTTGAGCAGAACGCCGCCAAACCCTCTGGCGCTTAAATACGAGGTCCAGTAAATATTCCCATTTTCACGATTCTGTCAAATAATCGCGAAACCGCATTTAAGAGTTCCTTCAATCAAACGTCCGAACATCGCAGGGAAGAATGACTTCATCTTCAGTGTATTCAATCTTATAGCTTTAGTTCACGGCTCGACTACCGCAAGGAAAAATACCTTGTGCCTTACTCACTTCTATGCACCGTTGCTTTGCCTACCAATGCTACAATCTTTTTTTTTTTTTCATAAGAATATATTTTATAAGAATATCGAGACTGAAATTCGCAAAATTTTAAGAATATTTTAAGAATAAACCCGAGGCTGAAATATCGATATAATTTTGTGCTGAAAATCTGTAAATGCCGGCCGGTCAGTTCTGACAAATGGAAAGCGTCCTAAGATTCTACATGATTTTGAAAGAAGACAGTTCGCTCGTCACTGTAGGACTTCTTATATCTTTTTATATGTTCTTGATATTTCATTCTTCTTTCTTGAACCACTGCTTTATGAGGGCAATCCCTGTGGTACATCAATAGAATTCGTCAACGCCCAAAAAACAAGAATATCACAAGTTAAGTAATGGTAATTGAAATTTGGTCTGAAATCATACTTATGATGTGAAATCGAACGAGCGCGTTTAAATCACACTTAGGATTTCACACCAAAATTGCACGACACGAAGTTTAAGTACCACTTTGTTACATCCATTTAGAAATCTAATCGCTCAAATACAGGATTTTAGTCAGTACCAATATTTTATTGATCCAGTTGGGTACAAAAGTTGCAACATTCGCCACACAATGGCTTTCTTTGTCTTTCGTTTTCCTGCAATTTGATCGCTTACCTTAAACAAGCCTTGAAATCTGATTGGTTGTTTTGTTTTAGTGTCCCCTTCTCATTGGCTGGGGGAATGGTGCGATTAATTGATTTGATTTAGGGCAAAGGACTGCGGGCAAATAAATTGCACTGCTGGGAGCCAATCAGATTGTAAGGATCACCAGTGATTCGTGCTGCACGGGTAGCACGCATTTTTACAGATTTTAGCACATATGTTAGCTGTACCCTGCAGAACAACGACGCGAAATCACCAAAGTTTGAGCTTTTAACGACAAAGTGAGCTTATAAATGAAACCTTTCTTTCTTTACTTTTACTCGGAAACCGCTCGTATTTTTAGGATATTTCGCCCGCGTCGTAGGACAAGAACGAGGTGGAATAATCGCGAAAGGCTTACGATAGTCCAAAGTTGTATTTTAAGGTGACGGTTTTCAGCGACTTCGTCGTCGTAGATCTTTAGAGTCTCTATTATGAAGTGACAACAGGGAAAATAATACAGCGGTTTTATGGCATATTAAATTTCTGAACCGGATTTTCGCTTTCCGTGAAAGCTTTGGTCCGTGGAGAGACATAGGTTACCCGCAATGACGTGAAACCGGCTCACTTCAAGCTTATTGACATTGTTTCGTTAATGCAGCATGCAGCAAATCAATTTACATCTTTCATCGATCTTTGATAAAAAGCCTATCGTGTCTATATATGTAAATCATGGGATTTTGTAAAATAAAAGCGCAACCCGCACGTGTCACTTAAAAGTGTAAGGTATACGTGCCTATTTTAAAAAATAAAAGCACAACGCGCACATGTCACTTAGAAGTGTAAGGTACACGTGCCTATTTTCTCAATTATGTGTAGATCTCGTGTAAATATACTCTTACAATCAATGGCACTGGAAGTCTTTGAAATCATCCAAGCGAAAACTGTGTAAACCGATGAGCAAAACCGCTAATGGAAAAGGCGTTTTATAAGCGATTGTTACGTCTTCCAGACAGAATTTGCGCCACTTTTAAGATAATCTCTTCGTAAGTGTTTGCTGCATTGAATCGTTCAAGATCACGATTCTTCCCCTGCTCCCCGAGGGATAAAGGAGAAACATGGAATATTTTATAGTGGCAATTGGTTTTGAAATGCTAAATAAATCAGTTCTGAGTTGAGCGGGCTGATCTTTATGCGTAGCACGGCCGACTGAAACCCAGTCGACGTCATGTGGCTATAAAGAGCATTTTCAAATACAATTGAAAGGAAATTAAATAAATAGCAACGGTATAGTGTTAAAAATAAACAGTATAAATATTAAAGCAAGCGTTAGAAGAAATCCATCAACAGTAGCGTTAAAGGGAATGCTGCCTTAATCGTATTCGTGTTTCCACACTGAGCCGTGCAAACTACGTATTTACGAGTGTGGTGTGGAGAAGTGCTTTCGAATTCGTGCTTACTTAAGTGAACTCCAGGTTATATCACATACCTGGAATGGTTGTCTCTGCTTCTGTGACAAACAACTTCCAAAGGGCAAAAACGGCGATTAACCTCAGAAACGGCGTCAAGGTCATTTTCTAGCTGTAATTAGAAACTTTTAAACGGAGCACGACATTTGTGAGAAACCAAAGCTCTGCTGTAGGTAACACTGCTGTAGCGGTATTTACACAGCGATAGTCGCCTAAAGCTGTTTGCAGTTCCACCTATTGTCGAAAGGTTTAGGGTCGTTAAACATGCGTTTTCAGTGAAGACATTCTTTGTGAATAAACCGCAGGTTTCAACACAGACCGCTTGTCATTTGAATAACATTGAGCACGCCTCAGTTCCAGTCACAGTATGAATGCATTACAAGCAACGTTCGGATTTATCAGGCGCGAAATCGGCAACGTTATTTTTAAACTAATGGCAAAAGACCAATTTTCATTGCCTGTGACATTTAATTAAATGACATGTACGCCAATAGGATGACTGGCTATGTTCTGTCATCTCTTTGGCAAGACCCAAGATCTAAATTAGATTTGAGGGAAGTGCTTTGGAAGAAAAAACAAAGCATAAGCCGATGACGGTTTTTGAGTACGCACATATTTTGATTTCCCTGGTCGTAGCCGGAAAATCCAGAGGCTGACGTAGGTTATCCAATCTCTAAAAATAGTGGTAAATTTTTTTAATTAGATATCTTAAATATAAAGCAAGCGTTATTTTTAATTAAAGGACAAGGCTTAACTGTCTGTCTCATGGAGGCGCAAACAATGAGAAATTCTATACGAGACGCTCTTGACATTTTTATGTCTTTGTGGTTTCCTCGTGACAGTTTACTCTCGTTTCTAGAAAAGACAGAGGTTGTCTATTGTTCTCAGTTTTAGGTGATGCAAAAATACAAGGAGCGTAAGGCCTACGATTAGAAATTCTATACAAGACGCTCTTGACATTTTTATGGCTTTGCGGTTTTCTTGTGACAGTTTACTCTCGTTGCTAGAAAAGACAGAGGCTTTGTATTATTCTTAGTTTTCGTTGATATATTCAAGGAACGTGAGATAAAGCGATGCTTTATAAATAGAATGTCTTTTTTTGAGTCGCTAACTTCATTGGGGTTGGTGACGCTGAGTTTGAACTCGGCATGAAGTAAATGTAGCAATTTAAACGAAGGATTAATTACATTCCAAGTGCAATTCCTACTGCAACAAAGTGCATGCTAATGACTAACGAATTCAGATCAATAAAGGGAGGGAAGGAACATTGGACAAATTGAAAGGAGTTCAAAAGTTTGAAGTGAAGGTTTTAAGTAAAGAATGTTTTGAGAGCTAACTTCTTATATTAAAGTGCCTATTGTCAGGGACCGCGGAGCACGTTTGAAAGTGGGGGGGGGGGGGGGGGGGAGGTTTGGTATGGATGACAGAAGAGGGAAGGGAGGGGACAGAGCCCGTCCCTCTCCTCCTCTGTTTCGTTTCGCAAAAGCTTCCGACTCTGAGGATGATAAACAAAAAGCACTTTTCCCAACTTTACGTCAAATTCCCTGACTAGATCAAAGTAGCAAAGGGAAGAAACCTGTGTAATTTAACTGAGGGCAAATGTCCATATGTGACAGACACAGAATCTGCCCAAGCTACTGTAGACCAGCGTAATGTTTCAATCTCAGCAAAGTCTTAGTAACTGATTATTCAGCCTTTTTCTGTCTGAATATGGAGTACTGCCTGCTTATTAACGGAAAAAATTGTCCTGTAAAATTGTTAAAACATTAATTGGAAAGCTGCTTCTCAGCTTTTAAAAACAAGTGGGCTCTAGATTTTTTTTCCTTCTTATTTTCAAACCGATTCACAGATAAATACCTCATAACTAAGTAAGAACTCTTAAGAAAGAGGAATTAATTTTCACGCTAATGTTTTGCTTGTGATGAAACCAGAGCTCAGGATTGTTGGTATAAATGTCAGTTCGCCTGGCTTTGAGGCCAGTCTTCAGAACAGGCAATCTGTTTCGTCAGTTATAAACAGTCCAAATGGGACGTTTTTCTCAAAATGAACACATCACAGGGGATTAAGCGAATAGACTAATTGTTGTCAGCGCAGACAGACATTCATTCAAATTTTATATCTGTAAAAACCGCGCTCCAGTTTTGCGCATGCGCAACCATTTCTACCTCTGCACTGACAAACTACACGTGAATCCTTGAATTCTACTCGATTTAACAATTTTAGAAACATGGGCTTTGTCAGATGCTGTGTTCTTTCCAAAAAAATAAAACTTTTGTGCTTTGCTGATGGAAAATGAAGGGGAAGGTATGAAAGGCAGTAAAATTTCTTTTTTAAAACAACACAGCTTCCTAAACAGTCTTAGTCCACAGTAGCCGGAGCTACGCAGAACTGACAAAAAAATCAACTCCAACCGGTTTACGTTTTTTTTTTTAACATGGATTATTAACCCATTGACTCTCTCTCTCCCCATTGATGAGTAAAATCGTCTGGCGTTACACAGAGCATAGTTAATAGAGGGGACTGGTTTTGAAGCTCAGCAAACATCAAAGGAGCAAACAAAGATGCCAAGATTTAGGTTGGAAAGTCCACGACCGTGCACAATCTCTTGTGTTGCGCTCTCATACACTATGCATGAAGTACGTAACCAACACGTTTCTATCGGTTAGTTCCTCAGCATAGGGAGTAAACAGCTGTTGTGTTTTGTGCACGGTCAAGGCCAAAAATGAGAACAAAAATATACAACAAAGAAATTTGTCGGGTTTCATAACCATTCCCCTCTATAAACTATGGACAGAGTAAAATACTAAGTATGGCCGTTTTAGGCGGGCTTGGGAGACGAGGGGAAAAGTTCTAAATACTACATTTGCCAGTAGCCAGAAAAGTATGTAAAAGAAAAGTTATTTGTAGATGTGGTATAGCTTAAGAAAATAAATTAACATTGCTTTCGTGACGTGAAATCTGCTCAAACGTTAACCAAACTACATTTCTTCGGCAACAACGAGTGTGCCGCTCTTGTCCAAGGTTAGGTGGCATATCGGCGATGGCGAGTGATGACGACGACAGCGACAATGAGGCCGATCGCTACGATACCAAGGACACCCACTAACGCCCCGACAATCATCGCCAAGTTACTGCTACTGGATTCGTCTGCAACATTCAAGTTACTCCTCTCTTCAACCGCTAAAACAAGAAGGAGAGAGAGTTCATATTTCATGCTGCATAGGAGACCAGGTATAAGGTAAAAGAGAAGAGGGAGCAGGGGTGGTGAGGTGAGGAGGGAGGAAGCAGTCGGTGGAAAAGAAAAAGATAAAGGACCGGAAGGAAAAGGAGATAAAGGTAATCATGCTGATGATGATGATGATGACGATGACGATGACGATGACGATGACGATGACGATGATGTTGATGACGATGACGAAGATGATGCTGATGACGATGACGACAAGGACGATGATGATGTTGATGATGACGATGATCATAATGATGACGATGACGATGACCATGACGATGGCGATGATAATGATAATGATGACGTTGATGATGATGGTGGTATGACGACGATGACGATGATGATGACGATGACGATGATGATGATGATGTTAATGATGATGATGATAATGCCGCCGAGACGACGGCGAAGGATCAGGAAAAGGAAGAGAAAGGTGCAGTGCTAAGGGCTGGAAGAAACCACATTCAAGGAAGCAAAGTTAAGGAAGGAGCGCAAGAAAGACGAGTAAGAAGAACAGAAAACTAAGTAGTTGCAAGAAAGAATGAAAATAAAAAAGGGCAAAGATTAAGACGAGAAAATGAAGGTTAAGAGAGTAGCAAAGGAAAAAGGAGGGCAACCAAAGAGGTGGAGGTTAGTAGTTGCTGCACGTGACAACAACATGGTCTCTTGGGTTTGGTGCACCGTGGGCTCAAGAAGGTACTTTTGAGTCATCCTTTTAGCCAAAGTCAACCACCAACCAAAGAGAATCTAACAGAGGTATGATGAGAGCGCAAAGTGAAAAAGGACGGTTTCGTTTTGAGTTACTTGATTTTACGCTCAATCTTACCTGCTTCGTTTCTCTCGTCCGACAGTCGCAAAGGCCCAAGGGTCAGACTAACAGTCAAATCGTCTGAACTAACCGACCTCCTTCGTCGTTTCTCCTGGCATCCCTTAGCGCAGCGCGACTCAGAGTCATCCTCGCGGCAAACTGTCAACTTGCAGTGAATATAAACATCATTGTAACCCTTCTTGAAACGGAGAGCATCGACGCTGAAGAAATGCTCAGCTTGCGATTCATAGTCGTATTGTAATGTGCTGTCTCGGGAGCAACTGCGCAAGAAAAAAAAGGTGTTGTTAGTTAGTGGACGCGTGCGTTATGTTCGAAGATGGAGAAATACAATGTCCCCACAGGAGTCTGGAATGCGCAGATATGGTGCCAGGTATCACAGCGTTTGATCGTGTAAGACTTCCATACAAGCTGTAGAAAACGGAAGACAGCAATGACCAGAACTAGGTTGCTGACCAGTGGTTTTCGTTAAAACAGTGGTTTGCTGGGGATGCTCAGTCTCGTGGGCTCAAAAAACATGGTTGTGGTCATTGTTATATAAGGTTTTTCGCAGAGAACGGAGTGGTCGCTTGAGACTAGACTAGACTAGAATGGAGGTGTGCTAAAATGATGTTGAACACGAGATTCTGAGCCCATTTCCCAAAACAACATTGTGGGAGGGCAAGGTATTGCAAAGTGTTTCAACAATTTTGTCCTAGGCTATAACGATCCGCAAGTGTTGGGTAAATAGTTTGGGGGGTTTTCAAGCCCGAAAAGCAGCTTAAAATGCTGAGATCTTGGAAAAGAATTGGTGTGGTTTTCTGCAGACTGGAATTCGCAGAGCACGACTTCGAGAACTAGTTTAAGTTGTACTCAGTGGGACTCTCATTCTGGTTCCCAGACCCTCATCGTTTTCCTTAGTAGGCGGGACCTTCGCACGAGAAAATGAAGCGGCTCTGGAGATTTGCAGTCCCAGATTCTGGAACTTCCGGAGTTCATGTATGAATCGTCAATAGTACTTACTAAACGTGGCGGCGCTCAGACGCTTCTCCATGTGAATGTTTAAGTGGCCTCGTGTGTCGAACAGAAAGAAACAATAAGTTGGCGTAGTTTTAAACAAAGACACTGATCATTTTACCTACCGGATTCCCGCTAGCTGACCCCATCGCACCACGTCGGCCAGCTTTACTTCCGGCGCAAGCTAATCAATGAAAAAAAAAAAAAAAATTCCTGGGTCTCCAGAAGCCTTTGTCTTCTCGTGCGAAGACCCCTCCGGCTAAGAAAAACGATGGGATCTGGTAACCTGAATGTGGGACTCCGAAAAGGACAATATGTTTCATTGTAATGTATTGTTTATTTTTCAACTTACGCATTCTCAATGATGAGATGATCAGGAGTTGAATCATAGTCGGATGCCGCTGTGGCCTTGCAGACATCCGGGAACACATTCAACTTCTCATCGTCAGATTTCACTCGGAAACCGAAGTGCATCGGCGAGCCCAACCCAACTGCCTGCGGAAATTCTGTAACCACTTGAGATCTGGTTTCGTCGGTGTACATGTCCATTTCGTAAGTGAAGTTGCCAAAGCCCTCTGGAAAACGAACACAAAAAAGGAAGACAACCGGATTACTGACATGTGTAGATCAGCTTGTAAATGTTCTCCCTTTCTGCGTTTAGACAACTGGTCACATATCTTTAGGGAAGTTGAAGGTTACGTTCCATCACTCCACCGAAAATGGGATAAGATGCTATCGCAAAGCTCAACTCATAAACTTTGTTCAAAAATGGAACGTTGAGCTCCCTTTTAATTGAAAGATTTACGGAGAGTTTGAAGTCCTAGCAGGCAGTTCAAGCTGACATGCACTTCACACAGTCTCTTAGGCTAGTCCTGAGTGGGATCTCGGCAGCAAATAACGGTAAGACTGTTTTTCAAAGAGTCTTGTCTCAGACTAGTGACAAGAAGACCGATATCACATCTGCGAACTCGTATTATATATTTACCTGCGTCTGTGATGACAAGTGTACTTTTCGGACTGTAGGATATTTTAGACAAGGTAGCTTTCTTTTCATATCCACAGCTGAACGGAATGACTTGTGCGTTTTTGCGAGTAATTTCACTGCCGTCTGTTTCTGGGTCAGCAGTCAGATACACGCTGTTCATATAATAAACCATGTCTCTCTCGACCTTTATCATGGTTTTACAGCTGTCCAGATCAAACGTAAATTTCACCATTTCTGCATCCTTGTATCCAGCAACGCAGGCCACGTCTTCAAGATGGAGAACCGAGTCGTTGACAATAATTCCAGGAAAGTTAGCCTGCATGAGTACAACCTCAATGTAGTCTGGTTTACAGACAACAGTGATGTCTAAAACGAAGAAAAACATTACACTTGATAAGTATAAATATAAATATCTACAATATTTTTCGGGGTATTGCTGCTTGTAAAACACGAGGTCACATGGACGATAACTTGAAGCACATGCACTAGTCCAAATTTAATGGTTGAAATTTTTATCATCGGTTCAACCAACCTGTTTTTCCAAGTTCCTCCGCCATTTCTTGGAACGATTTGTCAAGTAGCTCTCGATTTTTTATTCAGGACACCGTACTTTGTATAGACAAGTTATTTGGTCTTCCAACATTGCTTCCGCAACTAAATCACCACTTGCCGCCATATTTATTGGTCGTGTCCAATGCTACGCATGCGTTTTGGTGTAAGATGGTGAAAGCGATAGCTTTTCACGCGCGCACACTTGGACACGCACACTTGCCGATGGCACGCGTGATCATTAGCGCCGAAAAGGCCACCACATACTGCGGGAACTCTCTACGATATTTTACGGGCTATGCAGCTGGTGAAACACGAGATCGCGCGCGGAGGAGGAAATTCTTACGGCACAGTCCTTCGAAACTAGTGTTCACTGACGTAATCAGCGGCCATGTTTTTAAGCCGAAATTCCCCGAGGCTTGGTGCACCAAAATGGCTACCCTTGCTTTTTTCCGGGGACATTAACCTAGCTGCCATGACAAGCGAGAAAAAAACGACTTAGATTAATAGAACTTACCTACTCGATAAATTCGCAGCAAGTTATTCACGTTTTCGTTTTTATTTTTTTCAAATATGAAGGAAGTCCTCGAGCGTCACTGGTTGGTATAATTTGAATTTGGAATGAAAATTTTCCAGTGATATTTTATCACATATCGTATTGGACACCTCACCAATGATAAAATAACCAAAATATGTAATTACAATTACTGAGGTTATTTCGGGATATTACTATTTTTGTATGAAAATTTGGTGTTATTAAAACTGTACTTCAAAAACCCACGGACACAGAGCCATAAGTCCATTAAATAGAAACTAAACCATTAGCTGTTTTTACGTTGCTACGCCTGGTGATCGGCTTCAAAATGTCAGGCCCCATGAACAGCCAATCAGAATTAGAAACGTAGCCTTTAACTGTTAGAGTCGTTAGAAACGTTAGCTACTGATTAGCTGTAGGTGTATGAGAACTGCAGACGACAGATTTTCTTGATACACGCTCATATTTCCTACCAGCCAATCAAAACGCGCGTCTGACAACACATAACCAATCAAAATTCGTGTGATGTCACAGCCGTGTTTCCACACTCTCATCCAAACACAGCTATTGACCAATAAGAGTGCGCGTACTATCGCAATTATTTTATAAATTATTTTAGTCTAAGCACCCATTCCAAATAGCGCTGATAAACAGTCTTAGCACCCATTTTAAAACGGTTGGCTTTCAATAACTGTGATTTAGGGTTAGTTTGCAGTCTGCAAGTGTCAGACACTGGTTTGTTACGCCTTGTGATTACATTGCTACGCCTGGTGTTAGGTCTTAGCTCTTTTATATTGCTACGCCTGGAGAGTGGTTTAAAAATCTCGGGTCACATCAGGTATTCGGAAAATAAAGAAACTTAACCAGACACCTATTGGGTCCGTCGCAGACCATGCCAGCCTGAAGATCAAAATAACCTGGCCCGATTTTTTGATCTCACAAACAAAACCTTTTCACAGAAATGGAGCGCTTTCTTGAAATTTCTCAAAAAGCTTAGATGTTAAGAATACAACTGAAAACAAGAGTTTGCTTTATAAAGACCTTGGAGGCCATAAATAAGAAACACAGCAAAAAGCTAAATAACTTGAATCACATGCGACGAGGAACAAATAAGGTGGGTTCTTTAGGAGATTTGATTACCAAGAGAGAATCGCGGTTGTTGTATTTGGCGGCCTATAAAACGGTAGAAATCGTTTTTTCATTCTTCCTTGTTGGCTTTGTGTAAACCCGATTTGAGAACGAGGCGCCGAAAAACGAAAGAAGGCCTGCAGTGGCATGCAGAAGGCCCAAGTAAACATATGTAAATGCAAGAATTGCAGCCTCTTATTGGAAAGAATGTAAAGGAAGATGCATAATGTAATTTCCATTTCAACCCGTAAACAAACCCAAAAAATCGTAGTTTTTCAATGACTCCAGCATTTTAAAGGCGAGTTAACACCTTGAACTCAATCATCTCGCCATAGATTTCGCAACTAAACAATTCGCCAAACTTGTTTGGCTAAACAACAATACCATCGGTATTTTTCGTTCACATGATTACTCAGCGAGTGCGTCGTTGGGGTTTGAGAACAATGTGATGGCGAATGTTTCTTTTTAGTGGCGAATTGACCGTTTATCATTTAAAAAATATATATATGACTTACTGGCCTCGGTATCCAACGTAATGCTGTGACCTGCGGACGCTGGTGGAAAAATATGAGAGCAGTGATTATTACACTTTTACAGTTTACCAAAAATTAAAAGATTGAATTGAGCAAATTTCTATCATGTAATAATAAAGTATTCTCCTTTGTCTCTCGATGTGGTCACGTGTGATGTAGATCGCGACGTTTCGATTGCATACTGCTAGTCTTCATCAGGCGATGAGGTCGACTGGTTACGAGTCACCTTTTTAAACAGGATTTTGCTCCGCTACATCACAAGTGACCACATCGTGAGACAAAACGAGAATACCTTATCATCATGATTATACTTCACCACGATGAATAAAAGCAACCTTTTTTCCGCCATTTCTATCATGTGTTCTTGCCTCCAATGTTTGGAGGATGTACGGTGTCGCTGCAGAGCCAACATAACTTGAAATCAGTGAAGTTGTTTTTGAGACGAACGGACTTCTTGTTTCCATTGAGGACGTCTGTGCCATGGAATTTGCTTTTTCCTTGTTGATGGAGGAATTGGTTACCTGTGTACTGTTCAGGAGCTCTTGAATAATACTGCTTTTGATCTGGATTGGGACTGAACTCGGAGAGAGCCGAGAAGTCGTTGAAGTCTTTGACGCTAACTCATTCGAAGTGTTTTGGACTTGGCTGCTGGTCATAGCTGAAGACTCCTTTCTACTCGGAGACAAAGATGGCGTTGGTGAAGAAGTCGCTGCAGAGCCAACATAACTTGAAATCAGTGAAGTTGTTTTTGAGACGAACGGACTTCTTGTTTCCATTGAGGACGTCTGTGCCATGGAATTTGGTTTTTCCTTGTTGATGGAGAAATTGGTTACCTGTGTACTGTTCAGGAGCTCTTGAATAATACTACTTTTGATCTGGATTGGGACTGAACTCGGAGAGAGCCGAGAAGTTGTGGTAGTCTTAGACGCTAACTTACTCAAAGTCTTTTGCACTTGGCTTCTGGTCATAGCTGTAGACTCCGTTCTGCTCGGAGGCAAAGATGGCGATGGTGAAGAAGTCTTCGCGGGAAGGCTGATACTTGTCTTCGCTTAAAGACAATAAAGCGAAACTATTTTCGTTTTTCCTTTACAAGAAACAGGGATTGGTGAAATGAGCATTTTGTGATGTACGGCACTTACTCAGCACAGTGCAAACTTGTCCTTGGGCGTCAAAGCCGACAGCAGGCATGGTCTTAATTGTGCAATTGGTATCACCAGCAGGACATTCCTCAGGGGCTGAAATAATCGAGAAAATAAAAATATATTTTAGTTGACCACAATTGTTTGTAATTTCGCCATCTGACTGGTTACTTTAACGTTGTCGATAAAAAGACTAAACAACGCAGCTCGCGTCAACGTGTCACGCAACTGTGATAGCCAATCAGAAACGCTCATTTTGCGAAATAAACCAATCAGATTGCGAAAAAGTTAAAGACATCGCTTGCTCTACACGAGATGCGTCAAATGTCGAAATACAGGAATAAGGGCACTTACTTCTGTCCAGAAATTCGGAATATTTATCGACGAAGCTCCACTCACTGGAAGGTGGTTTTTCAGGGAAGTCCTGCACCCGGATCGAATTGGAATTAAGAAATGTTGCTTTTGTAGCGTTGGTTTTGGTAATGTATCTTATCAGATACAAGCGCACCTCGAAAGTGTCCCTTCAAGTCTAAGAGCCAACTCTATCTGTTACTACAGGCGCGTTATTTAAAAATGTGTTGCATACTCACAGAGAGTTTGGTATGTTGCATAGAAGCCAGGCCAGTTAGCTTTTTTATACGAAGAGAACTCGAGCCACATCTTCTCCTGGGAGGAAACACTAGTTATCAGGCCCTTGCATCCACAGAGCTTATCAATTTGTCTGGACTCACTTCCAACAGCTTCACTTATAATCAAGGAATCGTCGTAGCAGCTACCCGGTCGATTCGGGGAGTATCGATGGTCCTCTACACCGAACCAATGGATTGTGAGCTGCACACGGTACCCTTCTGAGGCAGTTATTGTCCAGACACAACTCTGAGATGCTCCGTAGTTGTTAGGGAAGTTTGGACTTGATATGACTCCAGAACTCTGTTGGATTTTAGTATCTGCACTACAAAAGTCTGAAAATGAATCAGGAAGAAGTTTTGGACTTGCAGGGACCTGCAGGAAAAAAAAAACAATTTTTCTCTCTACTACCCCCTGAAACATTCCACAGAAAGGCCCAAGACGACCCTGGGACACAAGTGAAACTTCGCATGGGATATACAGGAAAATTGTTTTTCAGAGTTTAACAAATAGATTAATTGGAATGGAGTGAAAGAAAGCCATCCGAGAAAAATTAGTACCCCCCTCGCCCAAAACGCAATGACAAATCCGCGCGCAAGTTGAAACCCCGCCAATTTTAGATCATTGAAATCTGGGGGAGGGGTAGTCTTCATTTTTCATTTGAAATGGCTAAGATTGTAGGTCATCATACTAGGTTCAATTGACCTTTTTCTTGCTGTAAGTCCAGGCTGAAATTGTCCAAAACGAAGCATTGTGGCAAGTGTATGAAGAGATTGTAAAATGAAAATGCAAATGCAAACATCGTATCACTCGAAACTACTTAGTACTTTAACGTACAGCCAATCAGGTAACACGTCTTATGACACCTGCGTCGAAAAACTAGGAAGTAGGGGATGGCGCACTCGCTTCCCACCATTGGGACCTGGGTTCGATTTCCACACTTGGCTTCACATGTGGGTTGAGATCGTTGGTTCTCTGCTCTGCTTCGAGAGAATGTTTTTCCCCGGATACTACGGTTGTCCCGTCTCCTCAAAAACCAACCTACAATTTGATATTATTGCTTTGATTTATTTATGTATAGTGTCCCCAATTGGTGCCTCAGGGCTTGCCACAACTCGCACTTAAACAAAATTCATCGTCATCGTCAACGTCGTCGTCATTGTCATCGTCATCGTCGTCGTCGACATCGTCGTCGTCGTCGTCGTCATCATCGTCGTCTTCTTCGTCGTCGACATCGTCGTCTTCGTCGTCGACATCGTCGTCGTCATTCGTCGTCGTCATTATAGTCATCATCGTCGTTGTCATCGTCATTCTTATCGTCATCATCATCATTATCAGAGAACGCCCATTCAAGATTTTTATCATGATTATTATTATTATTATTATTATTATTATTATTAGTAGTAGTAGTAGTATGAAGTGACCGCATTGACTTTTGGACGGATGTGGGTCCTTAACACGGAAACCTTTTGAAGAGATATATTTATCAATCCGTTATGCTACGTGTGACGTATGTCACCGCGAAATATGATTCAAAGAACTCAATTGTTAGAAATAACTTAATTGGCTCACACGATTCGTTTCTAGGGAAGCTCTGAATTTAAGTCGCAGTGATGTAAAACAGACACAACAAAGTGTACCCCTCCTCTTATCTCTAATTTCCCTTCCGGAAATCCCGTATCCCGTATCCCGAATCGATCACAAATCTTACTTGGAGGATTTTCTTCTTCGTTTGAACAACTAATATCATCTGCAAAACGAAATGAACAACCATTTAGTAGTCTTTCTGTTTATCACGATACGCGACGCGATTAAGTAGGTATGGGGTTCGTGGTGTTTTTGGAAAGCAAAGCCCATACGACAATTGGAGCTAAAAAGAGATCCAGGGGTTTGACGTAATTCTGGGGGTTTCTTCGAGGATATTTAACAATTAGACCCGTAGCGTTTGCGGGCTACGGGTCAATAGCCCATGAGGTGAAGCCGAATGGGCTATTGACCCGTGGCCCTTGAGGGCGAAGGGAGATCCAGGGATTTGACGTAAGTCTGGTGGTTTCTTCTTCGAGGATATGCAAGGTTATTTACTCCCCCAAGAGAGGGTCACAACTCTTCGAGCCCTTCAAAAGGGAGTGTCGTGGACAAATAATAGAGAGTAAAATGAAAAGATGTTTAAATGTTAGTGTACATTATGACAAGGGAAAAACGTGCAAAAAACAATGTAAGCCATTGAAAATATAAAGGTCACAACGCATCCCGACAGTATTTCATGTGCGTGGTTTATTAAATTTACACTCAAAGCAGATTGCCAATTGTCTAAAATCCGTGAAGTAATAACAGTAGCTGCTTTAATTCTCTGTTGCGTATCATTTTATAACAACACAACATTGCGGCGTCTTAGGTATTAGGGAGCTTGAGCGAGCCAGTTTTTGAGCCACGGTAAGTAACCGGAAGTGAGATGTTTTCCCGTTAACGTCCCTTGACACGACCGCGTTAATATTGTTAAGTATCTTTTCAGTATTAGAGACGATTAAGGCTGGTTTTCACCACTAGCGTCGGAGTCGTGGTCAGAGTCGTAAGAGCGCTTATGACGTAGTGAAAATCAAAGATCGGAGTCGTAAGCGGAGTCATAAGCTCGACGGAATCGGAGTCGGAAGAATCGGAACGTTTCCATTTTCTTCCAACTCCGCTTATGACTCCGTCGCTTATGAACCAGTGAAAACGAGATCGTCAGAGTCCGAAGCAGAAGCAGTAGAACCAACCAATCACAATGCTTGGAATCAAGCATTGTGATTGGTTTATTCTTTCGCTTCTGTTTCCGACTCCGACGACGCAGTTTTCACTGGATCACAAGCGAGCGAGTCATAAGCGGAATCGGTGTTCTGCTTCCGACTCCGACAGTTTGATTTTCACTAGATCGTATCGCTCTGCGCTTCTGATTACGGCTCCGACTCCGATTCCTTCGCTAGTGAAAAACAATCTTTAGTTTCAAAAAGGGGGAGAGCACTGTTCTAGCTGTTCTAGCATAAAGAAGTGCCCACTTCCGGTTTCCGTCCCAGGCTGCTAATCCTCCCTATTGCTAATGCATGGAGCGTGTTACAAACGCAACGGAAGGACCAAGGCCTCCTTACCCAACACCTTGGGGAGGGTGGTTATATTTCAAAAAACTCTTCACTGAAAATCTCCCATCCCACCTCTCTGTGATTTCTGAAAAGTCCCTTTCGAGCAGTTTTTTTCTTAAAAGAAACATGGCCAGCCAAACAGGGAAAATCGACTAAATTATTTCTTTTCATTCTTCCTTACCAGGATTAACAGGGCTGTACGTGATCCTCAATTCGTTGTTTGAGCTAAAATCAGGAAAACTGGCCTGCAGGTAAACAGAGCTATCACTGGAGAACAAGGTCACCGAGCCGCTAGCGCATGGACCGTACTTGCCGATCTGCGGAGTTAACTCATCGGGTCCATCACGTATCACAATATGATCCTCCCAGTTTTGCAGTTTCAGGACATCGATAGTAATTGCGAGGCGGAAGTTGTTTGGCGCCTGGATTTTCCAAACGCAAGAAGCACTTTTGTGGCCATTTGGAAAGTTGGGTGTTGCGATCACGCCCTGGCCTTCAGCAGAGACATCGATGTTGTTATTGTCAGGAGAACAAACTGAAACAAAGCAAAATTGCAGTCAGGTCTCTGTTGACTAAGGTAAGCTTCCTTTGAGTAACGCAACACCGGATGTGGTGCTTCACATATAGGCTTTTCTCCAAACGCACACGTTTAAACACGTGCCGACTTCGAGCGCAGCCAGTTCGATGTTCATAATTTACCTCTTGGCTTTTTTAAAGATCTAGGATGTGATCGTCAAACGCCGAACGAGTGAGTACGTATGATTTCAGACCAACATTGCACGACACGAAGTTCAATTACCACTTTATTACATCCGTTTACAAATCACATAAAAAGTACTATTATTTAATCGCTCGAATACCAAATTTTAGTCAGTACCAGTATTTTATTGATACAGTTGGGAACAACACACAATGGTTTTCTTTGTCTTTCATTTTCCTGCCGTTTGATTGGTTACCTTAAACAAGCCTTGAAATCGGATTGGTTGTTTTGTTTTAGTTCCTTTCTCATTGGCTGGGGAATGGTGCGATTTAGGGTAAAGAATGTAATCGCATGGGCCCGGGGATTAATTTCACGCGTATTTCAAAGTTTTCACAAAATTCGCGACGAGAGCAATTAGGAAAACTTTGAAAATACCAGTGAAAATAATTCTTTATTGCACGAGGGCACATTGCGATTGCATGTTTATCACGTAAAGGGCAAACTTATTGTGCGATGCCCGTTCAATGCCGCGACAAGTGACGATCAACTTAACATGCTTTCATTCGGTGTTTTTGTGGACAAAAAGCAGCTTAAATCAGAGTCAGAATCTGGAAGAAGATTCTCGTGTAACTTCACTTGCTCTGGATAAGCAACTGTTAACCGGTCAGTCATCATACCCTCTTGATTACCAAAAGTACCCTCGTGGTTAAGAAAAAATGCCCTCCATCTTAGCCAATCAGCATTCAGTAATTTTGCCCCGTAACTATGTGATAAGTGAATAAATCGCGCTTCTAAAAGTCAATCACATTGCAAGGATCACCAGTGATTTCTAAATGGATGTAGTAAAAGAGGTTTTGGCCCATGAAGAGACATAGGTTACCTACCCTCAATGACCCGGAACCGACTGTCTTAATGTTTCCTTTAAGCTTATTAACATTGTTTCATTAATGCAGCAAATCAATGTACAGCTTTCCTCCAACTTTTATAAGAAACTTATCGTGTCTAGGTATGTAAATAGATTTGAGTTCATCAATGAAAGTGCAACGCGCGCATGCCATGCTATTTTCTCAATGGTGAGATCTCATGTAAATATGCTCTTACAATGGCACTGAAAGTCTTTGAAACCATCCATGCGAAAGCTGTGTTCACCGGTGAGCAAACCCACTAAGGGAGCAGAAGTTTTATAAGCGATTTTAAAGTCTTCCGGACAGAATTTGCGCCACTTAAAATAAGCTCTTCATAAGTGTTTGCAGCATTGAAGTTTACTTTCAAAATATCTTTCGATTAGATTAGATTAGATTCTTTCCCCTGCTCGCCGAGGGATAAGGGAGAAATATGGAATATTTTATAGCGGCAAATGGTTTTGAAATGCTAAATAACTCAGTTCTGAATTAGCTTAACTCAATAGGTAGCCAAAAGATGAAAGCCAACTGAAGCTCAGTCGACGTCATGTGGCTAAGAGCATTTTCAAATCATAATTGAATGTGAAATAAATAAGTATCAACGGCTTTGTGTTAAAAATAAACAGTATAATATCAAAGCAAGCAGTGGAAGAAACCCGTCCATCAAGAAGAGCGTTATGCGGAACTCTTGCCTTAATCACAATCGTGTTTCCACACTGAGCTGTGTGAACGAGTGTGGCAGTGAGAAGTGCTTTCGAATTCGTGCTTACTTAATGGAGCTCGAGATTTAGCTTATCATATTATATCACATACCTGGAATGGTTGCCTCTGCTTCTGTGACAAACAACTTCCACAGGGCAAAAACGGAGGCAATCCTCAGAAACTGCGTCAAGGCCATTTTCTAGCTGTGATTAGGAACTTTTAAACGGAGAACGACATTTGTGAGAAGCCCAAAACTCTGCTCTAGGTGACACTGCTATAGCGGTATTTACAGAGCGATAATCGCCTGAGGCTGTTTGCAGTTCGACCGATTGTCAAAAGACTGAGAGTCGTTAAACATGCGTTTTCTGTGAAGAGATTCTTTGTGAATAGACCGCCGGTTTCAACACAGACCGCTTGTCATTTAAATGAACATTGAGCACGCCCACCAGATGGGTCACAGAGTAAATGCAATGAGAAAGCGCACGCGCTTTTCCGTTGCCTTTTCTATCGCCTGCCACGCAGGCTAGAATGCATTACAAGTAACGTTTATCAGGCGGGAAATCAGCAACGCTGGTTATGACGAAAGACCTGATTTTTCTTTGTCGTTAATAATTTTTGATATTTATCAGATGTAATTGCGTATTTGATTACATAAAATACTGGCAATTTGCCCTCATCTCTTTAGCAAGACCATTCGATTTGAGTGAAGCGTAAGCTGATGGCGGTTTTCGTGTAGTTACATATTTTGATTTCCTTGGTGATCCAATCTTTAAAAAGAATGGCAAAATTTAAGATGCACTCAAAGATGCGCCTACGCTTATTTCCCTTTCGTAAACGGTCGTTGCCATTTGAAACGGTCGATGCCATTTTTTAGCTCTGAATTAAACTCATTAGGTCTAAGAACTCAAAAGGTTGCGGTTACTGGGAGTTGTGTCTCGCTGGTCATATGAGTTAGGGTTCGGGTTAGGGTTCTGTTTAGGGTGAGGGCTAAGAACCCGAGTTCGTGTCTTGAAATTTTCGGACTCTTTTTTTCCACCAGTTTTTCTTTTATAAATGTTTTTTTCCCCTTTTTGTCTTAATTTTTGTTAATATTTTTTCTTACTTTGTTTCTGTTAATTTTCTTTGAAGTGAAGTGTGTAGTCGACCGTTATAAATGGCATCGACCGTTTCAAATGGCAATGACCGTTTACGAAAGGGAAATTTGCGGCGCGCCTACGATGAATGAGTTGCCAGTAATTGGATCCCTGTTTACACGCAAAGGGTTCTGGGATCGCCAGGGGGCATTCCACGTCCAAAAAACGATTTTGGAGAGAGATCAATGCTTTTTTCGACACAATTTTATTCGAAATCGATTTGGGCAACTCATTCATAAGAAGTTCTAAACGAGACTCTCTTGACATTTTCACGTCTTTGTTGCCTTTTGGCAGTTTACTCCCGTTGCTAGAAACGACAGAGGCTTTGTATCATTCTCAGTTGTCGTTGATGTATACAAGGAGCGTGAGGAAAAGCGATGCTTTATAAAAAAAAATGTCTTTTTTTCAGTCGATAACTTCATTGGGGTTGGTGACGAAGAGGGTTAACTCAGCATGTAGTTAATGTAGCAATTTAAACGAAGGATTAATTGCATTCTTAATACCATTCCTACCGCATAGCACTGCATGGTTATGAATAACGAATTCAGATCAATTAAGGGAGGGAAGGAAGGAAGATTGGGAGAATTGAAAAAAGTGTTCAAAAGTTTCAAGTAGAGGATGATTTGAGAGCTAACGGCTCTATTGTTATCTGCTTTGTTTCGCAAAAGCTTCCGACACTGATGATGAGAAACAAACAGCACTTTTCCCCAGTTTACGTCAAATTCTTTTATCAAATTACTACAGTATATCAAAGCAAAGTGAACATGTAGCAGCTAAGGGTAGCAAGGTGTTAATGAATTTTATGGACTAGAATTTAACATTTAAACTGAAGACACAGAGAAAACAAACATTTCTCATTCAACACCATTTATTTTAATACTTGCAAGAGCCCTTAAAAAATTTTAAAATCTGCCCAAACTACTGCAAATCAGCTTATTATGTCTTAGCAATTAATAATCAGCCTTTTTTGCGGAATATAGAGGACTGGCTGCTTATAAACGAAACAAATTGTTGCGTAAATTAGCTATCGAGCGTTTGTTAGGTTGCATCACTATAAAGCTGCTCATCGGCTTTAAAAAAGAAGTGGGCTCCAAGATGTTATTTTTTTTCCTTCTTATTTTCAAACCGATTCACCTCAAAAGTAGGTTAAAAAAATAAAGATAGAGAAATTAATTTTCACGCTAATCTTTTGCTTATAATGAAAGCTACACTCAAGCAGGTATGAGTCAGTTCGCATTGTTTTGAGGCCAGCTTTCAGAATAAGCAATATGTTTTGCGCATGCGCAATCATTTCTTCCTCTGCATTGACAAACTACACGTGAATCCTTGAATGTTACTCGATTTAACAAATTTAGAAACATGGGCTACGTCAGATGCTGCGTTCTTTCAAAAATGAAACTTTTGTGCTTTGTTGATGGAAAATGAAGGGGAACGTATGAAAAGCAATAAAATTTCTTTCTTAAAGCAACACAGCTACTTAGAAAGTATTTTAGGACATCGCTTAGTCCACAGCAGTCGGAGCTATGCAGAACTGAAAAAATCAAGTCTCAGCCATGTAGGTATGATCAAAAGCTCTAAATACTACATATGCCAAAGCATATAAAAGAAAAAAGTTATTTGTAGATGTGGAATAGCCTAAAAAAAGAAATTAACATTGTTTTCGTGACATGAAATCAGCTCAAACGTTGACCAAACTAGATGTCTTCGGCGACAACGAGCATGCTGCTCTTGTCTTCGGTGGTATATCGGCGACGGCGAGTGATGACGACGACAGCGATAACGAGGCCGATGACAACGGTACCCAGGACACCCACTAACGCACCGACAATCATCGCCAAGCTACCACTGCTAGCGGACTCGTCTGCATTCAAGGTAGTCTTCTTTTCAACTGGAAAAACGAGAAGGAGAGAGGTCACATTTCATGCTGTAAGAAGGATTAGGAGACTAGATGTAAGGTGAAAGAAAAAAGAGGAAGCAGGGGCGATGAGGTTCGGAGGGGGAGGGGTGGGGGGACGAGGAGAAGGGACCAGTGGAAGAAAAGCCGGAAGGAAGAGAAGGATATTATGACGATGATGATGATTATGAAGAGAAGGATCAGGAAAACAAAAAAGAGAGAGAGAGAGAGAAAGAGAGAGGTGCAGTGACAAGGGCTGGACTGGAAAAGGCATGGAGGAAACCACATTCAAGGAAGCAAAGTTAAGGAAGGATCGCAAGAAAGACAAGTAAGAGCAACAGAAAACTGAATTGCAGGAAAGAAGGAAACTGAAAAAGGGTAAAGATTAAGGCGAGAAAATGAAGGTTAAGAGAGTAGCAAAGGAGAAAGGGGGGAGGCCAAAGAAACAACCAAAGAGAATCTATGATGTATGATGAAACCATGAAGTGAAAAGGACGGTTTCGTTTCGAATTACTTGATTTTACGCTCAATCTTACCTGCTTCGTTTGTCTCGTCCGACAGTCGCAAAGGCCCAAGGGTCAGACTAACAGTCAAATCGTCTGAACTAACCGACCTCCTTCGTCGATTCTCCTGGCATCCCTTTGCGCAGCGCGACTCAGAATCCTCCTCGCGGCAAACTGTCAACTTGCAGTGAATATAAACATCATCGTAACCCCTCTTGAAACGGAAAGCATCGACGCTAAAGAAATGCTCAGCTTCCGGTTCATAGTCGTATTCCAGTGTGCTGTCACGGGGGCAACTGCGCAAGGAAGAAAAAGATGATGTTGTTAGTTATTTTATTTATTTATTTATTTAATTAATCTTTATTTAACCACGGTACAATTCATCAGCAAATTTAAAACCAAGGAAAGATAAAACGATGTAAACTACATTAACAACTATCTTACTCAATATCATAAAATAAAAGCTGCTTTCCATGAATGCCATGTTTAGAATAATGGCCTAGATAACCTCTAATCAGTCGTTTGAATTGATAGAGGGACTCTGCTTTCCTTAACTCTAATGGCAAACTGTTCCACCAAAAATTCGCCACTATAGCTAAAGCTGCTTTTGTAGTAGTTTGTGCGCGGTTGCGGAACATTTACCTCATTCACAGAGTCTCTCAAACAAAAACCAGAATCGCGATGGACAAATTTCGAGCAGAGATACTCAGGTGCCAGTCCCTGTAGGGACTTAATACCATTGTTGCTCTTTCAATTTGCCTTTGAGAGACTAGCGTTTTCCATCGTAAAGCTCGGACTTCAAATAAATTGTGGACCGCGAGAGTTATCTACGAAGATGGAGAAATACAATGACCCACAAGAGACTGGAATGTACAGACATGGTACCAGGTGTCACAGCGTTTGATCTTTTAAGACTTGCATACAAGCTGCAGAGATATAGTTTACGTCATAGAAAGTGCGGCGTACGGGGTTTTATTCACGAGTTGTTTTATTCACGAGTGAATAAAACTCTGTACAAAGCACTTTCTATGTCGTGAACTGTTTATTACACATAAGACGAGAATTTTCATTAAAATAGTTTTCTGAACGCAAATTAGAAACAAAAACTCACTAACAATAGAAACAAATGCAAATTTAATTTAATTCAATAACAAAGTACGATTTGCACGAGATGCACGAGTGACTGGCATGGAAACGCCTTTACGCTATCGTTGATTGGTTATACTTCCACATGTGAAATAGCCGTACGCCATTCTGATTGGCTGTATAAGCCTTTTCCACATGTGAAAATAAAGCGTATAGATTTGTACAAATGAGCTTTATGGAATAAAATCCTCATGTTATGTGTAATAAAACAGAGTGCAGTGAAACCTCCCGTTGGCGAGTACCCAAAATGTCGCATCTGAGTGGTCGCTTGAGAATTCTTGGTTTTCACGTGACGTCATCAAAATTAAAAAAATAAGGAATTATCAATCCTTTTGAGAGTTTAGTTTAGTAAGTTATTAGAACAGCTGAAGACTTATCTTTTCACAAATTTTCAGTTTGATAGGATTTTTCGTCTTTTGATAAAGCAAGGTTGAATTTCTAACCTTTTGCGTGACACAATATTAGAATTGCGGCCGAGAATGCTGTTAAGTAGGTGAAAAAAGTAACTTATCCGCTAAGATTTTGCAATCTGAACAGTCCTAGTTTGAGAATAAGTACTCGTATAGATGTTTCGGAGCCTTCAGAAGATGACTAATGGCTTTTTAAAGTGAAACTCGATGACATATGTTTTTGATAGCTTCCGGCCGCCGAATTTGTGCCCCACAGAGGGACACAAACATGGCATCTCCATAAAAACCTTATAAATTTGAGTGAAACATTTCTTCGGATATCTCCCGCACGAAACATCGCACAGACCTGAACCTTTGCGAGACTTTTTGAATATTCATCTTCTTTTATCTGTTTTGATTCTTGACTGTATTTGTTGAATGGTTTTGATGATGGTGTGACAGTGAAAACCGGCAATAGACTAGATTAAACTAGAATATAGAAAAGTGTGCTAAAATAATGTAGACAAGGTAAGAAAAAAGGCGAACAGCATCTATCTACTTAAAGCAATCCTCTTCTTCACACCTAGAGGTAATTTATACTTCGAAAGTTAAAAAAACAAAAAATAAAAAAAGGAGATGGTCTCACTGAACACACTCGTTGTTCTTAACATGGCTATTGGCTGCATGCTAAAAAATACTTATATTTTCGTGGAGATCAAGTTAGTTCGGTAGGATCATGGGTTCCTGAAACAAGTCAGTTTGAATTGTCCTCCATTTACAGTAGTGTCATTCTCGTTTCCAGACCTCATCGTTTCCCTTAGCCAGAGGGACCTTCGCACGAGAAAACGAATGGCTCTGGAGACATAGCATTTGCAGTCCCAGATTCTGGGACTTCCGGAGTTCATATATGGATCGTCAATAGTACTAAAGATGGCGGCGCTCAAAAGCGTCTCTTTGTGAAGCTTACGTGGCCTCATGTGTTGAACAGAAAGAAACCATAAATACTATCGTAATTTTAAGCAAAGACACTGCGGCTTCGCGCCAACTGACCCCATCGCGCCACATCGCCTATCTTTACTTCGGTTCAAGCCAACCAATAACAAAATTTGAATTTCCTGCAGTGTTTCCAGAGCCCTTTGTTTTCTCGTGCAAAACCTTGCAGGCTAAGAAAAACGATGGGATCTGGTAACCTGAATGTGGGACACTCCCAAGAGGAGATGTGTCGTTGTGCTGTATTGTTTATTTTTCAACTTACGCATTCTCAATGATGGGGTGATCAGGAGTTGAATCAAAGTCGGATCCTGCCGTGGCCTTGCAGGCATCTGGGAACACATTCAACTGCCCGTCGCCAGATTTCACTCGGAAACCGAAATACA